>NW_015161950.1:1064128-1130263 GCF_001447785.1 Gekko japonicus | reverse complement strand
GTGATTGGCTCAAATTATTCAGCTCCATAGGACAAAATGCCTTACATTAAAAAAAATATTATGAGGTTCATCTTAATTAGGGAGAAGCCTATACGTTCTATTTCATTTTTTAAAAAAATTGTTGTTTGGCCATCATTTTCCTTGTTGTTGGTTATTCTTTTGTTATCTGTATGCATTTTATGCTCTTATAGCATTATTTTATGTTGCATGCCACTTAAGGCATAAATGATTGGAGAATAAGAAAGGAGCAACTGGCACAAAAATTAGGATCCATGTGCCTGTTACTCATAAAGAAGAAATAAAATCAAAATAGGGATACTGAAATGAATGAATAAGTTTTCAAAATTCTGTCCCTTTCCTAATCTTGATGAAACCTCACATAACTGATTTAATACTCCCCCACACACACACACTTTTCACAACAAAATGAAGTATTAAGTTTGGGAATGTAAAAATTAAGGTGGAAAATAATGCAAAATAAATTCTGCTATTGAATAACATTCACCATATACCGAAATAGCGGAAACTTTAGAAAATGTTACTTGGTATACATATTCACTGCTTTTTTCCCCAAAGAATAACTTACGTGGCTTACAACATTAATAAATGCAATAGGGAAAAAAACACAATTTAAATATAACAAACAGAAAGTAATCAGCTATAACTAATTCAAAGGCATGAGCCATGGGCTATAAAAGCCAAGACTCAAGAGCCCTTTCGGTTCTTGCCTTCAGCTAGTGCCCAAAATCTCACACGTGTAGTCATGCCCAAATTTATATCTGGAGACAGGAAAACCAGAAGAAAAGTACGATTAAGGTGCTGCAACTGGCAGCAGTGATTTTCCTCCCACTCTGCCAACCCTGCTCCAGAACCTTTCTAATTAAAATCTTGCTTGATATGAAAAGATTAACATCTTGGCTAAACACAATCTCAACTCAATCTCAGGCTGTATATAGAGTTGCCAGGCAATGCCGGGCAACCAGTGGGAGGGTTGTGTGTGGAGACATGGGAGGCCATGAGGCTGTAGCACGACATCACTTTCAATAAAAACTTAGAAGTGACATGGGATAGCCCTTGGAATTTCCAGAAACTCCATGGTAAATTGATAGTTTCTGGTGATCTCTTAGGCAATGTTCCCTCTAAGTTGTGGAGTCTTGTGAGCAAAAAAATCTACTCTGTGAGCTACCGGCATTCAAATTGTGAGCGATCGATTTGGCTGCTGCATTGAACTAGTTTGCTCTGGAGCCATCTTTCCTGAGCTAGGGCAAAAATGTGTGAGCCAGAGGCTAAAAAATGGTGAACTAGCTCACACTAACTCAGCTTAGAGGGAACACTGCTCTTGGGGTATCCTGAGTCACGTCCAGGTTTTTATCAGAAGAGACACAACTCTGCATGTGATGCTGCCATTTTTAAATTTTTCTCCCACCACTGGCAACAAAACGTAGGGGCAGGGCATCTGCCACTCCCATCAAGGAATGGGAACCCTAGCTGAATCACAGAGAGGGGCATTTCTCATTGACTTCATTGCAGATGCCTAGAACTCTGCATGAGACATAGCAGGTTTCCCAGACAAATTGGCTGGAGTGATAAACATGGCTCCAGATAATCTAATCCCAGTTATGCTGTCTATCTCCTCACCATTTACTTTCTTACCACTCCCGTCTCATCTCCACAGTAGAAAGCATTGCACGAAGGCTGTAATAATTATCTTTACGCTTCTGGCATTCAGACAATGGAGGATGAGGAAAACAGTGGGAAAAACAAATCCCCCTTTATCTATTGCCTTAGGAGATAAGGGCAACTGTACACCCTCATCTTTGCTTCCAGCAATAATAGCATATTGCAATTTAGGAGCCTCTTTAGTAGCTACCGAAAGAAAGTAGTGAAATATTTTCATGTGTGACAAAGTCCAATGTCATTTTAAAAACAGGAACAAAACAAACAACAATATTCAGGTATTGAAGTAAAGCACAGAGATCCTGTGCAGTCAGTGTTCTCTTAGGCCCTAATCATAGACTCATGTAATAGAATCACAGAGCTGGAAGGGGCCCTACAGGCCATCTAGTCCAACCCCCTGCTCAATGCAGGATCAGCCTAGAGCATCCCTGACAAGTGTTTGTCCAGCCGCCACTTAACGACTGCCAGTGAGGGGGAGCTAGGGTTCCCAAATCCACTTACCCCTCGGAGCAGGGGAACCTCTTCGGTGTCCGGGAGATCCTTTCGTGCGCGCGCACCAGCAGGACGTCACTGGAAGTGACGTGCAACTTTGCTGATGTTGGGGGCGTGGCCGAGCTCGTTGGGGGGGAAACCATATGGTTTTCCGCCCGATGAGCTCAGCCATGCCCCCAACATCAGCAACGTGGCTGCATCACCTCCGGTGACGCAGCTTCGGGGGCAGGGTTCCCCCACGGGCCCCGGAAATTGGGGCTCCGAAGTGGGGGATTCCCCGCCCCCCGGGCCCATTTGGCAACCCTAGGGGGATCTCATCACCACCTCCCTAGGCAGCTGATCCCACTGTTGCACAACTCTTACTGTAAAAAAAGTTTCCCCTAATATCCAGCCAGTACCTTCCCATCCACCTGTTACAAAGCCCATGTGCCCCACCCCATGTCTGTCAAGGGAACTTCATTACCCATCAAGTTGCTCCACAGAATGTATAGGGATCCTATGGGAGCTCAGGTGTAGATCTATTCCCACACATGGGGATGGGTTGTAAGCTTCCCCCTGCATCATTTTCCTGACCTGAAATGGCCCTGGGGACTCACTATTCACCTTACTGAGCCACACATAATTTTCCCCAACATCGCATATAGTGGCACCATGGGGTTCTTCCATGTCAGGAAGATGATGGGAAGTGATTTCAAAATGTTTGTGTGTTTTATTTTTGAGGTGAGGGGTAGGGGATAAAAGAGGGGAAGCCAAGAGGGTTAAACCACCTGCTGGTAACATCTGCGAACAGCCGTTACAGCTGTTCGAATTCACCGTGGCCAGAGTGAGCACCTGGCCCTAGTCCCAGCTCCCGCCCACCCAGCGGTTCGAAAGCACCATTAACATCAAGATGCGAGTAGATAAATTGGATACCTGCCTTAGATGACAGGGGGCACCCTTCCCCTTCCGGGGGGCTGGAGGAGCACTGGAAGCGAGACAAGGTGGAGAACAATGGCATCGGCGGCAAGCATGGCGACCGGGCAAAAACATCGTAGCAGTCCAGACGTCGGCGGCGATGGGCCGAGCCAGGTGACACAAGGAGAGCGTGAGGCGCAGGCGTGGGCGGAGCCGCGATGGACTGAGCCGAAGCTGCGCCGATGCGCACCAGGCGCAGGATGGAGCTGCCGACCGTAGCCGACGCCGAGGACAAGCAAAGAGGAGAAGGAGGAAAGCTGGAGGGAGCGGAGCCAGCAATGTGCCGAGATGCCGAACTAAGAACAAGGAGAACAACAGCGCCATCTATAGGGTGCTGGTAGGGCAGTCCCCACCCCAATTCAGATGTGGCCATAGTTAGGGATAACAGAGTAACTGTAAGCCTCTCAGAGACCTCCTAGGGGGTTCGAGCGGGGTAGAAGCTGAAAGTAATAAATAATAAGAGTCTGTGGGGACTGCTGGGAGTGGGGAAGGAGAGGTTGAATGGGATAGGAGGGGACTGGTAACCTAAAAGAATAGTAGTGGAAAGGAAACAGAGCATTATTATGGGAGGGAATGAAGCGGAGTTGGAACCAAAAAAGTTTAAGAGAGGAAGCAAGGAGAGGGAAAGGGGGAACCGGCAGAGGAGGAAAGCGGACGTACCACATGGAGGGTCAGTGAGGAAGTGGGGTTTCCTCTCCCCATGAATCCTTGTTTTGTTCTAATAATAGAATGTACAGCGTAATGGAATCTATTCTAGCCATCAGGACTACCTTTCAGGACTGGGGGTGGGGCTAAAATAAACTAATTAAATACATTTTAGTAACATAAATTGTATATGAATAATTTGTACAGTAACTTGTAAAAAGATAACTGGGTCGTGTGGCATATTAGGAGGAGGAGATAAAGTTCAGGGGTTTCAAGGATTTCATTAAGCCCCTTTCCCCAGACTCAAGCACTGGGAGGTACGAAAACAAAACAATGAATATAAATTTGGTTATAATGTTGTTGTTTTTTAAAAAAAATGAGTTTAATTCTTTAATATCAGAGTTAATGTTAGGTTAGAAATTAATCTGTCTTGTTTTTAGTGGGGAAAACACTGCTGGATATAATTCACCCTCCCCACCCTAATTGGGTTGTATAATCAAGGATCGATCCCTCACTCAAGAGATACTGCCTTCCAAACTTCAGGCAATAGAAAAAACCATTTCAAAGTCAGAACAGACCAAGGAACTATAGATAGTATTATAGGGAGTACTGCAACCACTGTAGTAATTTTCAGCCAGTAGGGGGGGAAATCAGGAATTAGAAAGCATCCTCATTCTATAAGGGCATTTTCCACTTACAAAGCAGACTCAGTGAGGAGTAACACATGTGAGTTTTGCCTTCTATCCCCAAATCCTCAAGTGGGGGATGGGAGATTGGGTGTTTTTTTTTTTTAAAAAAAAGGACAGAGTGAGTATATGTGTAGCAAGAGGAACCTGTCACCAGTTTTGACAGTGGACATGCCCTCTGATTATTAGGGCCAGATAGAGGCCTCATGGCCAATATGCTGCACATCAGTTCCTTGAGGGTCTGAAAGGGAAGACTGGTCACAATAATGTGGCCATTTATAGGGAGGCTAGGGTGAGTCTAGTTAGCTTGGAGTCGGCCGCCAAGGATGAGGGAGTGATCCAAGGGATGACTGAGACATGTGAAAGCACAGTCTCCAAGAGCTGTGTGTCTCTGCATGCTGTGGCAGGATCTTGAAGGAGCAGCAGGAAGGGAGATGGGGTTGGAATAGGTGGGCCAGAAGGTGGAGGAGGACTGAGGGGACACCACCTTCCAGTGTGCTCCAGGTGATATTGTAACAGCCTGAAGTTAAATAAAGAAGAGGTGACTCAGCAACCTTGGAGGTGTTTGGAGTAAAGGCAACTCAACATGCCTGGAAACTGGGGAGGGGGCTACATTCTCTTTGTATTAGAACCAGGCTGTGCATATGTGTTATCTTCACCACTTGTATGGCCATACTGCATCTTTCCTCCCACTATAGTGGTCACTTCAGTATTTCATTGCTGTGTCTCTGGCTTATTCACAGCACAAATAAAATGTTTATAAATGCTCATAAGACAGAGATAACAGTGAAGAAATATCAAAGCAACCACTAGAGGAAGCAAAACCTGTGCAGAAAAGGGGGAAGAAACAATGCAGTATGGGCACACAAGTGATGAAAGCAACATACGTGGAAAACCCCTAGATCAGTGTTAGGAGCTTCTCTCTGTCTCCTCCTTCTCTTTCTGTGCCTTTCTTGTTTCTCCTCATCGTCTTGCAGGGGGCTAGATGCTTCTGTAAATCTCTCCTATGCAAGCGAACCAGGACCACAACCATGGTCTCATACTTGCAAAAACACACTGCTATATTAGCTAGCCACTTGAAATAGGGATTAGTATTATTTAGAGTAGGCTTCTGTTTCTTCTTCTAATACGAATTGCATGTGAATATGAATAAGTTTCAATAAAAGTAAGTTCTTTATTTGTTGCAATATACTTGCTTGAAGAGTGTTTCAGCACTCATGACTTCAAGCTTTTCTGACTGTGCACGCTTTTCTGACCGTGCAACTTTGCCATATTACCCAATACCAATACATCTAATAGGAGGCCCCATATCTTTGTGTACCTACAAGTGATTTGGCATGACAGCCTTGCCACCTCTCATACCAGGCACTATCCTGTCCACAATGTGAGCCAAGAGAGCTAAACCTGAACCCTCCATGCCTCACCATGGCATGCTTGATTTCTTTCAACAATTTGCTTCCAGCCTAGCTGACTTCCTGTGTCACAGCCTGGCCAGGAGAATTAATTAATTTTCATATGGTATTGTGTGTAGGATAGCCAGGAGATCCTAAGATTGTCTGGCAGTCAGAAGTTCTAGCCCTTTGGCATTATGCACCACTAGGTGTTGAGCTAGACTTGTTTTTAAGGCAGAGATGTTTCAGAGGTGGTTTGCCATAGCCTGCCTCACATCACAACCCTGGTATTCCTTGGAGGTTGCCCATCCAAATACTCGCCAAGGCCAACCCTGCTTAACTTCCAAGATCTAACAGTATCTGGCTAGCCTGGGCTAACCAGGTCAAGGCCAGAAGAAAATATACTTCTTCCAGTAGAGTGCATTGGGATGGCAAGAAGAGCAGAGTTAGCGTCCCTTGCCTGCATGTTCTAGTTTTGCTTAAAATAAATATCCGCGACCAGGTGAATTCATTATATTGGGTTCTGCCAGGGCTGCAGTGCTTTTCCATTCAGTAAATGTTTTCAAAAGATGTCAGCTCCTGAAGCAGAGGTTCTCCTCAGACAGGTGATCTAGTCCTTGATCAGGACTGATCTGCATCAAGAACTTGGGTCTCTGTAATCATTATTCGGGGTGTTTGCCAAAAAAAATATTCTGCCGAACCTGAAAAATGTCAGTATTTGCCGATATTCCCGAATCCCAGTATCGGTGTGATACTAGGCTTTGGGAATTATCAGACTAGCTGAATAATTCGGCTCAATTATACCCTACGGGGACAGTGAGGTTTAAAGTTTAAATCCCCCCCAGAGCCATGCTGTAGTGGCAGCACACTCCCTTCAGTGATGGCAGCTGGCTGCCCCCCAAGCTAGCCCCCCCCCCCGCCTTCCCGGGCTTGCCTACCAAAGTGGGCGAGCTGGGGAAGGCCTGGAGTCAGCCCCCTCCACTTTCTCTGGCCCTGGAAGGAGTGGGGAGGCATTTAAATGCCTCCCTGTGCCTTCCCTGGCCTGCCTGCCGGAGCGGGCAAACCAGGGAAGGCCTGGAAGGAGCGGGGAGGCATTTCTCCAGCCCGCCAGCCACAGCAGGGGGGGGTAGGGATGTCGTGATACACTTATATTAGTAAGACTGGCCTTAGATGAGTTTGATCTGAGGTGTCAGTACAGTGACAATCAACATGTGACAGCAGAGGGCATGTGACTGCAAGGAGGCTGGCCAGAACTGGATTGAGGCAGTGCAACCTGGCACTAAGTGTATTGCTAGGAGGTTGCATCAGCCATGAGCTGATTGGCCAGCAGGTGTATAAATGTACAGCTTGTACAGCATTTTTTTTCTTCTCAATGTATCAGTTGCTGCGGAGCATATTGACACTCAGAGCTGTAAATAGGTGGTGGCTTGGTATAAATAAATTCACTGTGGTTGCACCAAAGTACCAGACTCCAGCGTTTGTGGGTTCTCTATCTCCCTTGGGCACTAACGTGCCAGCCAGCATTCCGCGCGGACCGCGACAGGGTTATGGGCCCAGATTCGCGGCTGGCAGTAAGGTGGAGTTGTGAATGAGTCCCACTGGAGTAGCAACGTGTCACGTCCATCTGCAGAGCCCGAGGAGCCAGCAACCAGGAGCACAAGACAGCATGGCACAGGTACTGACATCTCAGCTTTTGGAAAAGCTAACTACAACAAACTACACTAACTGGGCTGTAAAAATGAAATATTTCTTGGTGAAGGAGGGTCTTTGGACTTGTATCTCTGACCCCCTGATGAGCCGACTCCTTTGAAGGAGAGAAATGATGAAAGAGCTTTAGCCTTTATCATCTTGAGCGTCAGTGACGATAACTTAATTTATGTTGCTGACAAGGAGAGCAGCCAGGAGGCTTGGAACGCTCTCAAAGGAATTTATCAGCAGGCAGATATGGGCTCTGTTATTTCTTTGACGAGGCGTCTGTACAGGACGGTGCAGAAGCCTGACCAGCCCATAAAGCAGCATTTGGCTACGCTGATGGATTACTTCAAACAACTTCAAGACCGAGGTAAAACTTTCAGTGACCTTGATAAAGTGTACATAATTTTGGGGTCGATATCAGAGGATTATCAGGCATTGATCACAACGTTTGAGTCGATGGACGTTGTGAGATTAACTGTGGATTACATCACTGGCAAGCTTTTTTCGGAGGCTGCTAGGAGAGCCGACTTTGCTGAGCACACACACTTGTCTGGGAAGTGTGCCAACAAGTCTGGGCAGAAGGCCAAAGAGGTTGCCAAGGAAATGACTGAGATAGCAAACACCTGTGTTTCTAAGTCACCTAGCAACTGGAAAAGCAGCAAGAAGAAGCAACAGAGAAAATGTTTTGGCTGCGGCAGTTTTGAACATCTTCTCAGATTCTGTCCCGAGAGGCAGAAGCAAGGCAAGCATGAGTCTGGGTCCAAACACCAGGCCGCTGTGGTACTGGAAAGCGTGGCGGCGGGTACCACGGAGTGGTTGCTCGACTCAGGCGCCAGTTTAATGTTTTGCTGCGATGACAGCATGCTGCAGAACAAGAACAGCAGGTGTATAAATGTACAGCTTGTACAGCATTTTTTTTTCTTCTCAATGTATCAGTTGCTGCGGAGCATATTGACACTCAGAGCTGTAAATAGGTGGTGGCTTGGTGTAAATAAATTCACTGTGGTTTCACCAAAGTACCAGACTCCAGCATTTGTGGGTTCTCTATCTCCCTTGGGCACTAACGTGCCAGCCAGCATTCCGCGCGGACCGCGACAAGGGAAAGGCTGATGTGACCTTGGATCCGTCACAAGCTCTGGCACAGCTGTTCCTGAAAGAGCAGTTTCTGTCAGAGTTCTCTCAGCCCCACCCACCTCACAGGGTGTCTGTTGTGGGGAGGGGAAGGAGTTTGTAAGCCGCTCTAAGACTCCAAGTGAAGGACAGGGTATAAATCTAATCTCTTCTTCTTAAATTTAAAACACTTTCCCTTTCTGCTGTGGCTTGTGCTGCCTTCGTGGTGTGACTCCCCAGCAAGGGAAGGTATTTAAAGTTTAAATTCTTTCCCTTGGCTGGGGACTCACTCCGCTGAAACTGCACCAGCCCTAGAAGCAAGGGAAAGTGTTTTAAGTTTAAACACTTTCCCTTCCTCACCCAGCAAAAGGATATATGGCATCCATTCAGGGAATCCCTGTTCGGCCAGCCGAATCAGACTACAGAATGCATATCCCTAATCATTACGATTGGGGGGCCTGTTTCTCCATCTCCCGCAGTGTACAGGGCCAGCCGGCTACTGTTGGAGGGCAAAACCTGGGCCTTTCCTTTTATTTCTCCTCTCATCTCTGCACTAGTCATCTCTGCCTTCAACCATGTGTGATCAAAGCCTTTTCCTGTTTTTTCTACTAGTGGCTGAGTTTAGGCCACCATTCTTACTACCACTCCACTTTACAATCAGTATGCCCAATCAAAACCTTTGCTTTGGGTTCGCAGATGGCATTCCAGCAAATGAGACAGCTTGTACAAATAGGACCTTTGCTTATACATAATCAGAAAGCCTGCCAAACCTAGTGAGATTGTGCAATAATTGAAAGAAAGCAAAAGTATAGGTGCTCCTACATGGCAAGAAGATGGATTAACTGTTATGATTGGGCAACATACCTGATGACTCACTCTTTCCCATTATTTCCTACCTGTCTCTCACTGACTGGGAAAATGAAACCAAATATCAAACCACAAAGTTTCCAACCACTCCTGAATGTTAGAAAGGATTCTGTTTAGATTCAGATCATGTATTAAATGGATATTGTGTGGATCGGATCTTGAAACTAAATTTCCAACTCTCATTGCTAATAATTGTAAGTGGAAGTGAATCATTCAGGCCATTGTCACATAAATTGCCAGACAAGCCACACTTGGAGAGAGTTTCTTTGTAATTCCCGACAGTCATATATTTTGCAGTAGAAGTGAGACTGTAAAAAGATCTTTAGTAGGAATGAGCAGATGTCCCCCTTTCAATTTCTTTGTTGTTCTACTGCTTGGATTTGTCTCCCATTTTGCTCCACCTGCTTAATATGGTGAGTTTCTAAAATTGCTGGTGCTTGTGCACTTTGTTACTCACAGTTTTGCCTCTTTGAAGGTTACCAAAGCAGAACAATGTGTATTGATTGAAACACCACACATTTGCATAATAAAAATCTCTATGCCATCACGCAATGACATCAGAATTTTCTCATGTGAAACTTTAATACACTTATGTGTTCATATGCAGTGGTAACTTTGTCAATAAAAAAGCGTGAACTGAAAACTGACAAACTGCATCTGTACACTGGATTGAACAAATATGAACATATGAATCTGCCTCGAAATATTGGTTCTTCTAGGTCAGCATTGTCTTCTCTGTCTGGCAGTAGCTCTACAGGGGTTCAAGCAGAGAAGAGTGTGTCCCAACACCTCCTACTTGATATCCTTCAACCAGACATGCCAGGGATTGAACCTGGGACTGTCTACACATAAAGTGTGTGTGTACTCTAATATGGTGCTAGGGCCCCTCCCCATCTGAAGAAATCAAAACTGAAAGAATGATATTGAACTTGGTCCACAAATAAGACCAGATAATTTTGAGCTCTCAAATCCTTGAACAAATTCAGGCAGGAAGAATTTCATAGCCATCTTCAATCTTTACCTGTCTAAAGCTATTTCATTTTAACTTAGAAAGTCTATAAGGAACCTGCAATTCTTGATCAATATTTGCTGGTGAGGTTTTTTTGAACGATAACATTTACTTAGTAACAGTAGAGACTTTATACTGTATGCTTTCTCTATTGAAAGTACTTGTAACTGTGCAATAATGTTTGCCCTTAGGGGAAAAAATTCAATAGAATGTTGACTGTGGAAAATGAGAAAAGCAAGTAGAGTTGATAGTCATACAGTCATAATTCTCAGGTAGATTCCATTCAGAGCAGGAATTAGTCATAGTTATATTCTTCATAATACCTTTCTGTGTTTGCACTCTCTGTTCTCCCGAGTTTGCAATGGTTTTGTTCTTTAGCAATTTGATTCTTTGTGAGCTGTATATCTCCATCAGCCATGTGCTAGTTTTGACTCCTGTCAAAGTTAATGGGAATTACAGATTACAGAGAAAACAGTGGATGCAGCTTTTTCTTCTTTTGCTTTTTAAGATGCTCTAATCTGTCTAGAGTTTAAAGGAATAGGACAGAGTACAGACTTAATGTAACGTCTTTGGATTTGCTGATCCAGCAGACACACACACACAGGACAGATGGGTGTAGTCATCATGGGGCATCCTGATTGCTATGCAATGTTACCTTCTGTTCTTGTCTTGGGTCCAATCCCTTAGCATTGTAGGCATCCGATTTTAAAATCTGGATGTAAATAAAAGGAAAATAAATAGTACCTCTTGCATTGTGACTACCTGTCCCCTTTGGTGGCCAATTCAATGGCATTGTGAACAACATGTGGTCAGTTCAATGGGATAGTATGCTAACATTGTTCTTTTAAGGTTAACTTCCAGAGCGGCTCTAGCAAACATTGAAACACCACAATGGCAGGATAAACTCCCTATATCTTTCCTTCTGTGGCAAAACCAGTTTCCACTAAGAACCGAACAGGGAGAACCCTCTTTGAAATCTGTTTTTTGATTGATTTAATGTAAAACCTTCATTTTATGGATTCATTTGCTCAGCCATGCACAGAAATAAAGACAGCAGGCAAGGATAACAACATTCTAGGACCCTTCTCTCTATGGGGACCCTCAGAAGCCAGGCAAGGTACCATTGGAGGATAGGAGCAGCATATTTTTTTCTAATTCAGAATCCAGTTGTGTTCTGAATGTGAGGGGGGCTCAACTGAGGTATGAGAGGAGTCCAAGAGGGAATTTGTTTTAAGGGCTCTTGATATTTCAGATACAGGCTTGGATGGATTCATGCCATTAGTTTTTCCTCACAGTCAAAGACTCCATGGACATGACTAGTTTTAATAATGAAGCTTAAAAAGAGATACAGAGAGCAGATACACAACTATCATAGAAACTATGGTTTGTGGTCCTGACATCAAATCTAAGAGTAGTACTCATGCAGGTCATCAAAATCTTCCACGATAAGCTGTCTCATCTCAGGACAGTTTTTGTAACATTAAGGTGAATTTCACCAGGCATTGACTTGGATCCACTGGAGAATTTACATGTGTGAAAGGTGAAGGAGTTTTGCTAGCTCCCTTCTCCTGCAGTGGATCTCTGAGTCCCCCCCCCCTCATGCTGTTCCTGGGATCCACTATCCTCCATCAGCATTTAGGGCTACTGTGAGAGGAGAGGAGCATCTCCATCTTCTGGAAGCAGGGAAGTCATGATCCACAAAAGGAAATCCCTTCCATCTACAGAAAACCTCTGGTATATCCAAGGCATCAGATGACAGCCATTTGGCAGAATAGGTGGCCAGAACACATTGGCCAATAACCACCTGTAGAACAAATCCATCAAAAGCAATGTGGAATGGAGTGGTTATACTTGGGATTGTGGAAAACATTCTAACTTTGCAGTAGTGCCCCAAATTTTCAAATTTTGCTCTGATTTCCACTGTAGGTGAAATTCTGTTAAAATTCCCCTAACATCACTGTGTGCTGTTGTTGTTGTTGTTCAGTCGCACAGTCGAGTCCGACTCTTCGCGACCCCATGGACTGTTACAGCAGCTTAGATTGTTACAGGTAAGGCTACCAGACTACTTCAGCCTGAATACACAGAACTTCTATTTGACTCTGAATTCATAAAACTTCCTCTACAGCGCGTGTCCAATATGGCTTAATCCTCTAAACCCTGCTACATTATCACAGGCACCTTTTTGTCTTCCTTATAATCAAATGGCTGATTATATGGATGGTGACACTGATGCCATTTTAAAGAATGAATGAGGTTATGTGCTGCATTTACCAAACACTTTTAAAAGCATGCTCTCCCCAACTACCAAATTAATTCTGCTGATGGGTTTTTCTTACTTATGTCTTCCCTAGCTGCCTTTAGCTATAATTAGTCACTGAAAATGGTTTCTCCTTGCTTCGACAATGCTGTATACTCCAGCCATAGTTCTTTTTTCTTATTAGGGAAAATTTCCTGGAAGATATAATCTCTGTAACCTAATGACCATAGACCCATTGAGGAGCATCTCTGAATACTGTCCCTCATAACAAGGCCATAACAAAGGCAGAGGTGCTAAATTATTAGCTGTTTGATGCTTAACAATATCTATTCAACTAAGGCATGTGAAAATATGCGTCCACGGAATTTTGCTAACTGCTTGCAATGCCATAAAGATGACATAATATTTTATTTTAATAAGCCCATGCTTTTCTGAGTCAGTTAAAAAACTAATAAGCTGTGAAGCAAGATGAAAATCAAAAACAGCCTTTCCAAAGTCCCTTTGTGTAATATTTGTATAATATTTTTAATCTACATAGCTCAGCAGTTTTGTGGAATCTGTTAATTACGATGTTTCTGATATTATCCACATCTGATTTTTCTCTCTCTCTCTGAATTTTAGAGTTTGGAATAACTGGGTTGTCAGAGTAATCATCAGACATAAGTCCCATGTTATTAATTGGGGCTTGGTCCGTGGACAGTGCTCTTAAGATTACAGCCTTTGTTTCGAAGTAGAACACACGCTTTAAGAATTATCCATTGTTCAATTTTTTTTAATTATAGAATTCTATACAGAACATTCTCCATGTATTGTTTTTCTGCCACAGCTTTCATGTCCTTCAGTTCATTCCTTTCTTTTTATTTCCTCTATATTAACAATGTACATGCATACACTGATAAATACCGCAAATCCCGACACGTTCATATGTATTGTTTGCTGGTTTCCCAAAGCACAGGAGTGTATAGAAACATTGGTAAAACAGTAAAGAATTGTAGTGCAGTCTTACTTGACACCAAGATCACTTTTTAGATTTTTTGTTGTACTTGTGCATCTGTAACAGAGGAGTGGAAATGGAACAAAATGAATAGAAACTGCACAGGTTCCAATCTAGGATTCGGATTCAGAAATATTCCTAGTTGAACAAGTTAACATCAACTTCTGGAGGAGTGAAATGCCATACAGAGCAAACATCCAAATCAGAAAGTAAAAAAAGGGAAATCCACTTCTTCATAGTGTTAATGTTTGAAGGTGCCCTCTCTTATATTAACAGATTTTAGAGATATTTGTTACAGCATTGTTTGCTGTGTGGTATATTTAATAAGTACTATATTTCATGTTTTATTATATTTAGGACTAGGCAGATTCAGAGCCTGATAATATATTGTTTTAAGAACTTGAGGTCCCGGTCACACGGGCCAAAAAATGCGGGGGGGGGGGCGTGGCTGTTTGCCCCGGAGCAAAATAACATGCGGCCGCCCGATCACACATCCCGCCGAGGTCCCGTGGTTAGGGGGTGAGGTGCCGATCACATGGCTATCCTGCAGCGCAGCAAAGAAGTGGCATGACGCAATCACACCAGCGATCACTAGGCACCGTTTCCATGGCAAATGGGTTTTTTTAACTGAAGTTTGTGCGCATGCGCCATTGGGCACTTTTGCACATCCTGCAAAGACTTGGGGGGGGGAAACCCTTGTTTGCGACAGAACATCGGCGGGCACTGGATGCCACGAAATCCCACCAGAAACGTGATCAGACACCCACCCTTGCCCTGCAGTTTTCGGAAACCAGTACCTCGTAAATACTAGTTTTTTACTCCGCCTCTTCAGCGGAAAGTCACGGGTTAGCCACGGAAGCACTATGCTTCCCAGATGTTGCGGTGTGATCGCGCCCGGAAAATCTGCCTATCATCCATATCTTTAGCACGGCAACTGCTCCGTGTGAACAGGGCCTGAGTCTGGTTTATTAACATCAGACTTAAAGCTAGTCTTATGTGGGCAGCCTTAAGTTAGCATGGAAGTGAGTGTTCCTTCCTTTTCTAGGAGCTGTGAGTGGTGGGTGGGAGCCCTTTTTATGTTAGAAAACTAGAGCATGCATTTGAAAGCAACTGTCACTTGCCCTCCCCCTTACCGTGTTACAGTCTTTTAATTTCAGCATTTTTCTCCCAGCCTGGTTGACCTCCTGTACTAAAGTCTGTCCAGGGGAAAATATGCTTCAAACATTTGAGTATGAAACAGAATGTGGTAAGGTTTACCACCACTACCCCAACCCACAGTTTTATTTTAAAATGTGCAATCACCACATCATTCATCACAGATAAATGTGAAAGGTTGCCAGTATTTCCCCTCCCCAACAAAGCCTGTATCAGCTGGGAGGGGGCTTTTATATTAGGGAAAATGTATGTTGATGACAGTAGCCTAGCGAGACTGCAAATTTAAATAGAAGTATGGCTGCTCCACCCTTTCTTCTCTGGCCATTTTCCTTTTCCGAAATGACCCTCTGCAGCTGCCTTGTCCCACACAGAAAAATGATATAGGTAAAGTGTTAAGCAACTCCTTTTCTTGACAGTCCTTTGCTTAGACGTGTAGCTTTATAGTCTTCCTTTAGGTTTAAAATGCCAGGGGCCCTCATACCTTTAGAACTGCATCTCCCACTATACTCCAGTGCACCAGTTTTGTTTCTTACCCCCTTCACCTTATGATATCCTCCATTTGGCAACAAATTAGCGCAGGCTTTCTGTGTGGTAGGCTTATTCCTCTGGAATGCTTTGCAAGTGTTCTAAGCTGTAGCTAAAATGGATGCCTCCACAGATTGCCTGAAGGGCCAGAGAAGAATAGGCATGAGTGTGGAGCTGGGGGGGAGGCACCTCCACATAATCACTGGCTTGTAGGTATGTGCATTCAGAAACAACTGAGCCAAAAATTTCCTTGAAAAATACCTTATTAGTAGTTTGGGGTATATTTTGGCATCCTAAAGATATCTGGGATTTTTCAGAAAGCCAAAACAAAATCCCCACCAAATCCCAGATATATTTGGGATTTTATGGGAAGATCGGGAACCAGCATTGCAGGCTCCTGGGGCCTTTTTTCCTTTTTTCCCCCTGATTTGTTTCTGTGTGAGTTTCTATGGGCTTCCCCACTGCTCTAGTCAGTTACAAGAAGTTTTTTTCCCCCTTTGCTCATGTTCCTTTTTTGTTCCTGTCCCATTTTCTTGCACAGAGCTCGCAAAATACCTCCCCTTGCTTGGATTTTTTGTGACACTGTGCTTTGAGATCATTCCTTTTAAATGTACAATGCCAGTGGCACTAAGTTCTGCTTGGCATTCTGTGTATTGCAACTGGTTGTGCTGGGCTTGAAAAAATCTCTCTTCCCCCCCCCCCTTTCAGTTTTCACTGCAGAGATTCTCTGGTTTGATTTTGGTTCTGTTTCGCTTGGCACATTGGCTTGTGGTTCTGTTGGGATTACTGAGGTCCACAATGCTTCTGTTGAACTTGCTATTTGTCAGTGATTACTTCCAGGCATAGCCTTTTGCCTTGAAGCAGCTTGCAGGCTTTGTTTTTTTCCCTCCACAAAAAATAATGGAGAATGGCTGGGGGCACCCTGTTCAGGGGCCCATAAAATTGGACCCCTTGGTCCAATCAACTTGAAACTTGGAGGTTATTTGAGTTACATTTCTCCCTGACAGGGAAAATTGCAACGGTTAAAATGAATGTTTTGCCGAGATTTTTATTTTTGGCTCAGAATATCCCAGTCTTAAGAAGATCTCAATTCTTGGTAGAGCTGGAGAAGACAACAAAGAAATTCATATGGAATGCAAAAGGACCTAGAATTAAATCAAAATTATTACAGGATAGGAAAGATAGAGGAGGCTTTGCACTTCCAAATTGGAACCTATACTACCAAGCAGCATGCCTAGGTTGGATTAAAGAATGGATTAAGTTGGAAGACTCTAGATGTCTAAATCTGGAAGGAGCCGATCTTGCCATGGGATGGCACGCTTACATCTGGTATGGGAAAGATAAAACCCATCCCCATTTCAAGAATCATTTCTTAAGGGCGGCTCTTCTAAATGTTTGGAATAAAATAAAATGGAAATTTTACACTAAAATACCAAAATGGGTCTCCCCGTTGGAAGCCTTTATAAGACCATCGTTATTAACAAAGCACAATAAAGAAACGTATGAAAAACTACTAGATGGGACAAACAACTTAAAAGCAGAAGAGAAATTAATAGCTCGGTACAATTTGAAATTATCATGGTGGGAAAAGACTCAATTAAAATCAAGACTCAAAAAAGACTTGAAAATGGGTTTCTATGAAGATAAAAATAACCTAGATAAAGTCTGGCTCTCGTCAAATGATAAAATGATCCAGAAATTATATAAAATACTATTAGAGGATTATATGATAGACGAAGAGGTGAAACATAACATGGTGATGTGGATGAGGGATATAGGACATGTCATATCACATGAAAATTGGTTGCAGATTTGGAAATCCACAAAATATATGAGAGGAGCTAACTACAGAGAAAATGTTTTTAAAATTTTTCATAGATGGTACTGGCCACCAGAAAGGATAGCAAAATGCTATCCAAACTGCTCAAACATATGCTGGAAATGCAAATTAAATGTGGGGACATTCTACCACATGTGATGGCGCTGTACAAAAACTCAGAAATATTGGAAATCCATACAGAAAATAATAGAGGATGTCTTAAAAGTGAAACTTGATTTGGTGCCTGAAATATTCTTATTAAATATAATGTCAGATGTACTTATATTTAATGAAAAATATGTAATATCTTATGTAATTACAGCAGCGAGAATATTATGGGCTAAATACTGGAAACTTGATAATATACCCAGAACAGACGAAGTAATAGGTAAATTATTAGAAGTAGCTGAAATTGACAAATTGAATATGATATTAGAAGGGAAAAACGAAGAGGAATTTGTGGAAAGATGGGCAGGATTGTATAAATGGTTAGAGAAAGATGTTGGACTCTGAAAATATATGTGTATATGTGATAAAATGAAAGTAACTGTATGTAAAAAGTAAAAATAATAATAATTTAAAAAAAGAAACTTGGAGGTTATTTAAAGGACAGGCACCAGAAGCTCCACTACAATTTTGATGCCTGTACCTCTAAAACCAACTCCCCCAGCCACCCAAAAAAAACAATTGTACCTTTCCCCCCGCCATTCTCCATAAGGAATAATGGACTTGAAAAAATCAAAAAGGGGGGGGATGGAATCCGAATACCAGTGGAATTCAGGAATATTGATATTTTTTTCTGGTCCAATATATCCATCCCTCCAAAAAACTATTCTTTCACAACCCTACTGGCTTGTGAGCATGGCATCTACATGCAAAGAAAGTATATGTGTATCTAGTCCCTTTCCATGATTGGCAGCATTTGGAAAGCAGTGTCCACAGTCATGGGGAAGGAGCATACAAGTGGACACTCCTTCCACGTATTTGCACTGTGCAGTCATGCTCCTGCTGTGCTTCCCCACGTGTTCACTTAACATGTGGAGGTGTCAAGAGTGCATGGCCTGCGTATATTGGTTTTTTAGCTGTGTGTTTTAATTGTGTATTGGTTTTAACTTGTTGCTAGATGCTTATGATGTTTGTGTCCTTGCTGCTTTTGCTGTTTTGATAGTTTCCTTGGGTCTGGGCAGATAAGGTGGGATATGAATACTGTAAATAAATAAGTGGGGAATCAAGACATTGGGAGAAAATAGCATAACTGATTATGGGAGAAAATAACATATAACAGATTATGGCATCTAGCGTGACTGTCACACATGCTAAACGATCCTTAAATATCAGTTTTTAATGCTCAGATATGTAAGCTGGCTTGGTTAATGGGTCCTGGTGTACTGCCTTGCCGAAGATCTCTTTGAGGAGTATAACTATAATGCAAGGTGAGAGGGAGCACAAGAGACATCACACCACATCTTTCAATGATCAGCCTGATGAAAAGACATGATATAGCTCGTGTCAGAAATGCCCTACAGTCTTCAATCTACAGAGTACAGTACAATAAAAAAGACAAGTGGGACATTTCTTTTGTTGTATCGCTAGCGGAAGAGGGGAAATCATAAGTCAAAGGAGGTAAAACAATATCCATGAAAACAGTAAACTGGACAGTACCTAAAGTGTTGTACATAACCCTGTATTTAAGGCTGGCTCTAATTGTACCCAAGGAGATGTAATGTTATAGGGAAGACTTCATTATCTGGAGGGAAAGATACATGATCTTAGTTCCTTTTTGTCAGCTTTCTTTTTCTTACATTTTCAAACCTTGTCTTCATAGTATCATTTTGTTGGAAACCTGCTGAGTTCACACTAATAAATATGTTGCTAGAGGGTCAAAGGGACACTGTGAGATTGCATCCAACCTCCCACCTTTCAGGAAAAGGCATAACTGGCCATTGCTCTCAGAGTCACTGTGGCCCTGTAGGTTTTCATGGAATATTTAGGGGGAAATAATAAAATATTAATAAAAATTGAAATAAGCCATTCCAAGCCTAAAGGGTGGAGCAAAAGGTAAAGTGAATGAATGAACAGAAATAGCAAAATACCTAAGAAACTATAATTGCATTACTATGCGAAAAATTCCAGTAATATCCTGAGTTGTACTGAGATGGAACCTACACCTGGAAAACTAAACTGTGCTGAAACAATGGTTTTAAGGTCTAGAGGTGTGTGACAGGCTACCTGTCAATGACCTACCTGGTGGAAACACCTCTGAGCCAGCAGCAGGATACACCGGGATGGACCAAGGTGGGAGCAAGGGCAGGGGGATGCAGCCATGACAGCCTCAGCAACAGGGCAGCTTTGACACTTGGTAGTCCATCCGAGGGAAACTCAAAAGGTATGAAGGCAGTGTGCAAGCCTAGGTAGGAGAACAATGGCTCTCTGGGCCCAAGCATTTCAAGGCAGAGCATGGCTGTATAGAGTAGAGAACAGAGGAGGGTGGAGCTTAGCTCAAGGGCCAGGTGTTAAACTGGGGCTATAAAAAGAGAGGAAAGGGAAATGGGAGGAGGCTTCTGGCTGGAAAGAGAAGGTACAGGAGCAGAAAGGAAAGCCAAGCCAGCTAGGGGGAAGAAGCCACCACTGCCACCACCAGAAAGAGAGAAGAATTGTCTCACAGAGGTTCCTAGGCAAAAAGGCAGGTTGCAGTACTGTGGCTCTTCTCCTTTGTAATATATCCTTACCCTTAGATGGGTGAAGAGAACCACCTGTGAAAACCACCTGTGCAAAGAAACAGTGATTGGACTGGAACTTTCAAGACCCCATGGACCCCAGGTATGATGTTCCCTTGCCCCCAGAGGGCATCCCAACATGTCGTCAACATTTGTCTTCCTGGGTCTAGAATAATATCCTCTGCAGCTTCAAATGACACTTTTAATGCAAAGTTGCTGCTACGCCCCCCCCCCCCAATTCTTTTCTAGCTCAGCTTATATATCCAAGCCACCAAAGTGCTCCCCTGCCTGTCTCCTTCCTTTATTTCTTTTTTGCCTTTGTCCCCCAACATTTATTTTGGTGTAAGGCTTGCAAGTCTCCCCTCTACTAATACTCCTTCATGTCCTTCTCCCTCCCCACCCCCAACTTGCTTTTAGGCAACAGCAGTAATATCTGTGGCTAGTGGCACAGGAGCTGGGAGTAGGCAGCCTGCCAGCCAGGAATAGGACAGACAGGCAGGTAGCAACATAGTCCCTTGGACTTCCTCCTTGTCTCTCCTCCTTTCCCAGCATCTAAGATATACTCCAAATGGGGTATCTACCCTGGGTGCCCTTCAGAATAGTGAGGGGGGCAGCTGAGTGGGAAAGAGAGGTCATTTAGAGGGACTATCTCCTTGCCCTCCTGCCTATCAGACCAGTTAGCCAACCAGTCACCATTGCCTTAAGAGCCTGGGCTACCTCATTAGAGCTGCACAGACTAACAATGAACCATGTTACATATTGCTTAATTACTGGTGAATGAAACTCTGTTTATTGCCACCAAAACAGAGGAACACATCAGTTGTATCTATTCAATGCATATAGCCAAGGATTAGATGTTGTAGATTTCCTCCTTCCTTCCAGGCAGTAGAAGTAACCAATTATATGAGCTTGTCTGAGCTGCTCCCAGTTCTTCCCTCAAAGTTGCAAAGTTGCTTCAAACTTTGTCTTGCTGCTCTTGCTTTCCAGTGTGCTTACACTGACCTGCTTTTGCTAGCTGCTACTCAAACCCCATTCAGTGTCATGCTGTATCCTGAGATGCATACAGAAGAAACCACAATGAAGAATTTTTGCACAATGTACTTGGAGAGTGTATCTGTGATAACACAGAAGCATTGTTATGAAGACAATCAGTCACAGAGGTTTTTATTGAACATCTGACAAAATGCTGCCTTAAAAGTGCAGAAAAGGCAGCATGTACATTTCTAAAAATATATTAAATTAATAGGATTAAACACCTAGAGGAACATGAGCTTTCGACCCTCCTTTTTAATGTGTGTCCATAGTCAGCCTCATCATTCAAAAAGGCTGTGCTCTTTTACTCAGGAAAATCTGTGTTGCTTTCCTCATAGGGAGGGGCTTGTCTGCTCTCCCCATTGCTGGTGCGGTTGCAGATAAAGCACAGCAGTACTGGGGTTTCCACATGGCAGGTTTCCCGGCAGTTTCCCTGCCCTAGTCCCCCAGCAGTGGCCATCTCCTCCCCCCAACCACTGAGGCTTCTGCAATAAAAAGTCAGCCCTACAATATTGTTGTGTCAATATACTCTTGTAACAATAGGTGTAACAGATTCTGTGAATTCCAAAATGTCATTTTTTAAAAAAGTAAGTCCGTATCTCCTTTCCTTGCAAATATACACCATTCCCCTATTATCTCTGCAAGGGAAAAAGCTACAAACATTTTATTTTTATGTGAAAGCTGAGAATTCAGATAATGGTTACACCCATTGTTACAACAGTACATTGACATAATAAGATTCTGTTAGTAGTTGTTCAAAAATGTGGTAGGGGAGGAAATGGCTGCTGCACAAATAGGGATATTGCTACCATGTGGGTGGGAAAAAAATGTATTTTCCCACCTACACACCAGGCATCTGGGCTTTACTACAACATTTCCCAAAATGTTGGAGAAAAGTCGGGAAAAACCTGGGAGGTGCACAAATGCACTTTGATGCTGTGGGAAGGGAGAGAAAAGACCCACTTCCCAGCAGCATTGAATCCAGGGCAGATAACCTGTGCAGTTTGGTGCAGTGGTTAAGTGTGCAGACTCTAATCTGGGAGAACCAGGTTTGATTCCCCACTCCTCCACTTGCAGCTGCTGGATGACCTTGGGCAAGGCATAGTTCTGTCCGAGCTGTTCTTGAAAAAGCAGTTTCTCTCAGAGCTCTCTCAGCCCCACCTACCTCACAGGGTATCTGTTGTGGGGAGGGGAATGGAAGGGAGTTTGTAAGATGCTCTGAGACTCCAAGTGTAAGGCAGGGTATAAATCCGATCTCTTCCTCCTCCTCCTTCTCCTTCAGAGCAATTGTTCCAGATAGCCCAGTTTAGCCACATGATAAGATTTATGCCATGCTGCTTTGTGCACAAACATCAACTCTTGTTTTGTACTGGAACATGATATGAAGGAGCAGATTATAAATCTACATTTGAAGTAGTTAGATTCACCCATGATTCTGTGGGAAGGAATTGTTAAAGCATTTTGGCCCTTGCCTTGATGCTCTTCTATGTGGTAATTCTATTAAATTTGAGCCCCATCATTGCTGCTTTCATTTGACATAAAATCCATACTCCTGTAAAATCTGCAACTGCCACGCTATATCTCTAAGATTCTTTCCTATGGCAGAGTCTCCTAAAATATGTGTACAAAATTATATCTGGCACTCCAAGGACTTCCTACAGCATCCCAAAGGACATTGATCTGGCAGGCAGCTTTCAAAGTGATAGTTTTAGGTGAATGAAAAAAAATCATGTATACCATTCTGAAAGGTCCCATAACAAGTACCGTACCATGGTTTGATAATAAAGTATTTTGTATTGGCTATTGCTACAAGTTTCATTTCTTCATGAAACTGGGCATCAGGCTTCAAAGAAGTCAAATGAAAAAGAGGCAAACTCCTCTCTAAAGACTGAATTTAATGGCAATGACTTCTGCAGTGGTTCTCAGCACTAGGGATGGGCACGAATCTCGCCACAAACTTAATTTTCTCAGGAACTTGGCTGGTTCGTGATTCATGAGGCCTTGGTTCGTGAGATCGCTTCTCTCATGAACTGCCTACAAACTGGCCAGTTTTTCAAGAAGGTTTGTGAGACATACACACTGGTGCCAATGAATTAATTGCCAAGGCAATGGGGGGATGGACTTCTGCAGCCATTCTGCAGCCCTGGAACCACATATAGTGGTCCTCCAAAGTTTGACAGGCAGCTCTGGCTGCCTACAAGAGAGCTCCCATTCTGCTCTATGGGAGCAGAATGTATATATACCCCCAGCTAACACATGGCTCTTTTTACTTGACAGCAGGCAGTTAGGCAGAGTGGAAAGGAAAAGAAACTGAAACTGTTTGGTGCCTGCTTTCAGGGCTCTGAGTGAGCCACCACCTGTCCCTTTGCTACAGCCAGGCAAAGGGGCTCAGCCAGTGGGTTCCTTGGCTGAGGACCCCCACACACAAAACCTCCCCTTCAGTGGGAGTTTTTTTGCACACCTGTGACCGACTGGTGTGGAGTCTGTTGGGATCAGGGCTCTGAGCCACACCTGCACCTCTGCTATAGCCAGGCAGAGGGGCTCAACCAGTCGGTTCCTAGCCAGTGGACCCCCCCACACACACACACACATGGAAACACACAAAACCTCCCCCTCAGTGGGAGTTTTGCACACCTATGACTTGTCCCTGGCTGGAACGGTGTCTGGTGGGCTCAGGGCTCTGAGCCACGCCTGACCCTCTTCTACAGCCAGGCAGAGGGGTGCAGCCAGTGGGTTCCTTGGCTGAGGGTCCACACAGTCCTCCTCAGTGGGAGGTTTGGTGGGGATTTTGCATACCTGGTGTGGTTTCTGGTGGGCTCAAGGCTATGTCCCTCTGGTCACAAGATATACCCATCAACTGCATATGTAAAACTTTCAGCTCTGTGTGTAAAAGGTTTTAAGAAACTGATATTTGGATCACTTCTTTTAACCTATTTTATCTTTTACTAATGTGTACACCATAATAACTATTTGTATTTTTATAATAACTTATTTTGTTCGCTTGACCCCCCCCCTTTTTTTTCTCTGTCTCTGTTCCTCTGCTACAGCCCGGCAGAGGGACTCAGTCAGTGAGTTCCTCGGCTGAGGGCCCACACAGTCGCCCTCAGTGGGAGCCACCTCTCCTGCCGCCCCCCCAGTAGTGTCCAGAGTGAGCGGGTGTTCTCCCAGCTGGGAGACATCCCCAGCCCCCACTGCTCATACCTGGACCTGGCACTGGTGGATGAGTTGGCCTTCCTCAATGTCAGCCTCCCCCTGCTCAGCTACCCCTTGGGGAGTAAAGATCCAGGACCTCTGTCTCCCCCTTCCACATTCCCCCACTCCTCCCTGAGTCATCCAGCATGTGGCCAGTGAGAGGATAGCTACCTCTGTCTCATCACCCATGCAGCATCCACCCCATAATGAAATACCTGCTTCATATCTAGGGGGCCAATATACACCTCACAGCACAACCTACGTCACTGAGCAACATCCAGCTGCTGGCATAACACAGTGTCCTGCTCATGCTGAGCAGAGGGGCTTAGCTACTGGGCCCTGTGGTTGAGGGCCGACACCCTCCCTTATTGGAATTTGTGAACACTTCCTCCTAAGCATTTGTGTCCCCCTCAGAATTGTAACTTCCAGCCTCCCCCTGTCAATGCATGCCTCTTCCTATGTCACTTCCTATTGTCACTTTCAGCCTCCCCATGTCCACGTCTGCTTTCTCATGGTTTCTGTCCCAGGAAACATCACTTCCAGTCTCACCCCATCAATGTACGCCTCCTCCTATGCCTTTGCATCCCCCCCAAGAATTGTTGCTTCCAGCCTCACAGTGCACACACACCTCTTCACCATATCTTTCCTCCCCCCAAGAATTGTCAGGTCTAGCCCTCCCCATGTCCATGTCTGCCTCCTCATGATTTCTGTTCCCTTCAAAATTGTTGCTTCCACCCTTGCCCCATCATGACGTGTCCCATCTAGAATCTATGCTTCAAGCCTCCCCTTGCCCACCCCATTGGGGAGATGAATTTTGATTGTGGCTGCTCTCACAAAGGCTCTGTTGCCATGTTAAAAGGCCTTTCTTGATTCCAACCTCCCCCTGCCCACCCTGTTGGGGAGATGGATTCTGGCTGTGGCTGCTCTCATCCAGGGCCTTTCTCCCTCATGCTCGGGGGCCGCTCCACCACACTCCCCCTCCTTGGAATTTGCAAACACCTCCTCCTTAGCATTTGCATCAAATCCAAAGAATCATTGCTTCCAGCCTTCCCTCATCCATGTCTGCCTCCTCACGATTTCTGTCCCCCCAAGAATCATTGTTTCCAGCCTCCCCTGTCCATGTCTACCTGCTCATGAGTTGTGTCTCCCCATGAATTGTCACTTCCAGCCTCCCCATCCATGTCTGCCTCCTCATGAGTTGTATCCCACCAAGAATCGTCACTTCCAGCCTTTTCCATCCACATTTGCTTCCTCATGAGTTGTGTCCCACCAAGAATCAAGAATCAAAATCTGCCTCATAGTGTAACACCCATCTCAAGAACTAAGATTTACCTCTCTCTGACCTGGATAGCCCAGGCAAGCCCAATCTCGTCAGATCTTGGAAGCTAAGCAGGGCCAACCCTGGGAAGTATTTGGATAGGAGGTATTCAGAGAATACCGGGACTGGGATGCCAGAGGCAGGATAAGCCACTTCTCTGAATGTTCTTCATGCCCCAGTAGGAGTTGCCAGAGGTTGCTATGACTCCCAAGTAAGGGTACATACACATACACACCCCAAAATGCAAAAATACCAAAAAAAGAACCAAGATCTACCTCATAGTACAACGCCTACCTTGTGAACCGATATCCACCTTTGCAAACCTGTATCTTGTCAAACATCCACTCATACAAGTGAGCTCATTTGACTGCACCCAAGGTTTCCCCATCTACAGCAACAATGGGCAGGTGACTGCCTCCCGGGCCCAAGGGGAAGAGTTGGCCATCTCCAGAATCCATGTCTCCAGTGAGAAGGTGGGCAGATGATTGCCTCCTGGGCATGAGGGAAGGGTGGCCACCCCCAGAATCCATGTCCCCAATGAAGAGGAGGGCAAGTAGAGGAGAGTCAGCTGGAGTTTGGTGTCTCTAGCCCATGGGGGGAGTGTTCTACCATGCCAGAACCTCACAAACCATGAACCCATTCGTTAAACTGGAAGGTTCATGAAGTTTTGTGGTTCATGAGACCCACAAATCACAGACCAGGACGAACCTCAATTTTCCTGGTTAGTGTCCATCCCTACTTAGCACTTCAGCTAAGGTCCAGTCTCAAGTAAGGCTACACCATAAGATGCAGCATAAGGAGAAACTGGATATTTCTAACCTTGTTTTGCCCTGCCGGAGGAGGAGGAGGAGGAGGAGAAGATTAGGTTTATACCCTGCCCTTCACTCAGAGTCCCAGAGCGGCTTACAAACTCCTTTCCCTTCCTCTCCCCACAACAGACACCCTGTGAGGTAGGTGGGGCTGAGAGAGCTCTGACAGAAACTGCTCTTTTTCAAGAATAGCTGTGCCAGAGTTATGGCTTGCCCAAGGTCATCCAGCAGCTGCAAGTGGAGGAGTGAGGAATCAAACCCAGTTCTCCCAGATTAGAATCCATGCATTTAACCACTGCACCAAACTGGCTGAGTGTAATTAAACTTGCTTTTCTCTTGCTTGCAAGTGATCTGGGCTATGACCCAGGAATACCATGACATACAAGACCCAAGATTTCTTTTAAAAAATTCAACTGTGCATTTTCTCATTTTTGACTGTCTCGTTTAAAGTTGCCTTTTTACTGCCTTGTCAATTATATGTATGGACCTTCAATCCTCATTACTTCATTTTATGGTACAAAATCAAATCTAAACAAGCATTTAAGATTAAAAGGCAATTGGGAGGTTATTACTGAATTGTTCCCATTTCTTCGTCACCCAATTATCGTAATTCAAACATCTGAGTTTTTCTTGGCCCAAATTGGACAAGGCAATGCTACAGATTTATTGATGTACTTCTGGAGAAGTGCTTGACATTCGAGGGGGGGGGGGATGCTGACACTGGAAGCTGCTGGACCTCCATGGATGAAGAATCATACAGCCTGGGGATAGCAACAAGAGAGCCACAAAATCACCATCTCTTTCCTTTTCCATCAGCCATGCTTCTGCAGTCGTAAATGCAAGAAATTATATTGTTTAAGGAGCAATGTAAATCTTCCCCCCCCCCCCGCACACACACACTGCTTCCCCCAGGCCACATGGTTTCATCCATGTCTATACTGCAGCCATCAGCATCATAATTTGAAGGTCTCAGGGGACGACAGAGGAAGAGGGGAAATAACTATATTGTGAGCATCCTTATGTGAACACTCAATAGAATCCAAGTCTACAAGTTCTGGGTCCTTTCCCTTCCAGAGTAAACCAAGTCTGGGTATCATTGCCCCTGAGACATCTAACTATTGAGAAAAACAGGAGTCTGTAATGAACATCACATAATCATTCAAGATTCTGAAGCACTTTTAAATGGAAATCTAATGAAGAATCGAGGTATCTTAGATAATTATGTACTTAACTGGTCACAAGTAACTGAGAAATTCTGACCCAGCAGGTACTTTAAAGTTTGTTTGTTTGTTTGTTTGTTTGGTACACAGAGAAATTACCTGGGAAGGATGAACATGTTGTATTCTTTCATCATCATTTTCCTGCAGAACACGATGGAGCAAAGAGATATAGAAACATAAAGACAGAAGATGAAAGGAGAGCTCTGAGTACAGATTTGTAAGCTTCACTCTGATCTTCTCTTTTCTCCCCCCCCCCCCAATCTAGTTAATGGGAATCCTTCCCAGCTAGCTGTTATGTCCTGGTTAAATAAAAGGAATTTGACATTTTCTAAAGCTACCAATGGCTGACACGTGGTAACATTATGAAGGTAAGAGATGGCTGATTAAAACACACACACACACACACAGAGAGAGAGAGAGAGAGAGAGAGAGAGAGAGAGAGAACTGCTTTATCCTGGAATCATATTTTGCATTAACAAGAACAAAAAAGGGTTGTTTGATCCTTAGCATGTTGTCTTAAGTCCATGGCTCTCAAAGGCATGGATTTTTAAAATCCCATTGGGGATATCTCTTGGGGTTTGTTGCTGTCATGTTTGGCAAAGGCACAAATATTGTCAATGGAGAAAGTAGCATGGAATTGTAACATCTGCCATTGTGTCTACCATCAGGAGGCAATAGACTCATTGCTGCGGTGAGCTTGTCAGTATGGAACTTGTTCTCTTTAGATAACTATCTTTAATCCAATCATCTCTCACAGGATATTTTTTATCTCCGTGTAGTTTTAGAGGTATGACTGCTGTTCCTATTGGTATATCTCTCACATGCTGCTGCTATTTTTAAAAAAGTAAATGTTTTGCATAAGTTTTCTAAGTCTTTGCTGGTGTCTTTAAAGTACAAACTGGCAGTAGTCTTCTATTTAATAATTTTAATATTTTTTGTGTTAAGTGTGTATGTCTGTCAATAACCAGTCAGACAAGATTTTGGGGACCCAGGTACAAATCTACACCCTGCCATGTAAGCTTGCTGAATGACCTTGGACAGTCACTCTGTCTCAGCCTAACCTAAGTCTGCCCAGCCTAGCCTGATCAGATCTCAGAAGCTAAGCAGGGTTGGCTCTGATTAGCTTTTGGATGGGAGACCACCAAGGAATTCCAGGGTCTCTATGCAGAGGAAGGCAATGGCAAACCACCTCTATTAGTTTGTTGCTTTAAAAACCCTGTGGGGTTGCCATAAGTCGGCTGTGACTAGACAACAATTTACACAGAGAGAGAGAGAGAGAGAGAGAGAGAGAGAGACCTAATATGGCCAGAAAATGCACATGAAATTTATTTGGTAAGTAGGCAGTGTAGGAAAGCCAATGGGAAAATGCAGTAGTCAAGGTAGTGGCAGCCAGAGATCACTAATAAATGGGGAGGATGCAGGAGGAAGGGAGGCAGCAGAGACCTGATGGAAAAGGGCAGAGGAAGCAGTAGACATAATTAAAAGAGACTAGGATGATAATGGGATGAGAAAAGAGTGAATCAGAATGGTGTACCTATGGAACTAGGCATTTAAACATGCCTCCCTGATCTCTGTAGCCTTCTCCAGCTGGCCCACAGCTGTTGACCAGCTGGAGAAGGTATAAGGATGCATATTTAAATGCCTCCCCAAACTCTCCAGCCTGCCTGCTTTACATACATACACATACATATTTTGATTTATATACCGCCCATGACTCCCACTGGGTCTCAGAGCGGTTTACACTGAACTACTTTTTTCTGTAGTTTTTATTACCTAACTAAGGGCCACAATTTCTCAGGGGGTGGGGTTGCCTAGCAGTACCCATGCGGCGACAGTCCCCATAGGGTATAATTGAGCCAAATTTGGCAACACTGATAATTCCCGAAACCCAGTATCATACCAATACTGAGATTCAGGAATATCATCAAATACCAATATTTTTTGGGTTTGATATATCCGAATCTGTAAAATACCAATTTTGGGGGGGTGAACATCCCTAGTGTTGATGCGATATGATTTCTGACCAGTGCTCTGAATGTCAGAGTGAAGAAATTCAATGAAGCATGGGTAAATGGCAGGAGTAACTATGAATCTCTTAAAGATCACTTGGAGACAGCTATAGTAGGTACACCACCTCTTCGTGGTCCCTGCTGGGCAACTGTAGGGAAATCTTACTATTCCAGTTAACTTTGTTTTCTGCTGTCTCCCCCTTTTGGTTCCATATGGAAACTGGACTTTTGCCCAGTAAAGGGGCTAAACAGCCCACATCTTTGGAGTCTATAGGTCCTTTGGAATCCTAAAAGGTTAGCACACCAACCCAACCAGTAACCCAGTGTACTTGAGGCTTGCCTTGTGTTCTTTTCTCCCTTAAAAGGGAAGGACAGAAAGTGTTTGCCAGCAATTAGGGTAGTCCTCATCTAAAGAGTGTTTCTTACTTACTGGGCCAGTAAAGGGATCTCCATACCAGATGTGTTTCAGCCTACACAATCTCTTTGCTGGCAGGAAGGAATCCTGAGGTCCCAGCCACCTTGAAGAGAGTCAAGTTTTAAATCTGTCCAGTGCAGTTCATTGGGATTTCTCTGGATTTGACTGACAGGTTTCTACTCAAGTGAGCTACAGCTCCTGGTTTAGATGGTAGATGGGTTTTGAGATTTTGAACGAATGCCCCCTGGTGTTAGTGGTAGAGTAAATTCTCATGGCCCTAGTTGAGGCCTTAAGGAGCCTCCTCCTGAGGTTTGATTAGTTGGACTTAGAAATGTTTATTGTTTTATCTGGAATATAGGAAGTTATGTCCTCACCCTAAGGTACAAGGTGTTTTTATGTGCTCTTAAAGTTTTTGATGCATAGGTGTTTTTTTTCTGCCTTAACAAAATTTATAAATAATTGTTGTGAACAAGTCCAGTATGGTGGGAAGTTGTAATATTACATCCCAGTATTACACATTTGACTCTGGTACAAAACACCATGGCATGCATTGTCAATGTATATGATTGATCCTAAAATGTAGATGGACAACCCATTGGTGCCTGACCAGCAAGCAACCATTAACTCAAAAAAGAGAGGACACCTTGGGGTCCTGGTGTAAAAATAGCTAAATGCCTTGCCATCTAATTAGTGGCATGCATGAATTGATGAATGTTTCTACCTACTATCTATGGGGCCACAATGGCTCAGAGGTTAAGACGCTGAGCTGCAGACTGGAAGGTCTGTAGTTTGGCAGTTCGAGACCCTAGTGCCACATGACAGAGTGAGCTCCCGTCTCTGGCCCCAGCTCCTGCCAACCTAGCAGTTTGAAAGCAAGAAATTACAAGTAGATAAATAGGTACTGCTTTGGTGGGAAGGTAACAGCGTTCTGTGCACCTCGGCGTTTAGTCAAGCCGACCACATAACCATGGAGAAGTCTTCGGACAGCGCTGGCTCTTTGGCTTGGAAACAGAGATGAGCACTGCCCCCTAGAGTCAAATTCGACTAGCTTTTGAGCAAGGGAAACCTTTACATTTACCTACTATCTAGTGAAACCATAGCCAAGAGAATGGTCTTGGTGAATCAGCGGGGAAAGAAGATCCTGTTGTGCTTGACTCTAGTCCGGGGCTATGAAAAGACATGAGAGGTTTGGCTGCAAATGAGGTGCATGGAAGGGAGAGGCTTTGCACTTCCCTCCTGTGGCATTTTCACCATCAGAAACAGCCTGGTTTTACTGTAGAGTTCCTGCTGATTCTTTGAGTAGATTGATGTCACTTCCAGGTTTTTCCCAGAAGTGGTTAAACGCACCGAGAAAGAGGGGGGGGGGGGGAATCTCCTACTGTCCCATGATGGAGCAGCAGCAGAAATGGGAGTGGGGGGGGGAGATACCTGAACCCCACTGGCATCCCTACCATGAAGTGATTGGAGACAGAGCAAGATCCCTAGCATCCCTAAGGAATTCTATACCCTCTCTGACTCAAATAGCAGTCAAATTGCTCTTTTTCCCTCTGCTCTTCCCCTGCGTTCTCCCTGTAAAGTTTCCAAGAGTCCTGCTTGTCCTTTGCTTGCTTTCTCTGTCAGATCACCAGGGTAGAAAGTGGACTGGCAGAAAGAGGGAAAGGACTTGGCTCTATCTGTCACTGTTTCTTTTACTCATTTTGCCCATATACATGTGACAGGTACAATGTAATGCTTGGAATCCTAGGAGCACTTTCCTAGGAGTAATCCCCACTGAATAAAATGGATCTTACTCCTCAGGAGATCTGCACAGGAGTGCTCCAGAAATTTGGGATGGGAGTAAAGGGGCTTTTAAGTAACTGACGTTGTTCTCCTAAGGCACCATTGTGGGAAGGCTGTTAATAGTGCTATCCTAAGCAGAATCATACTATTCTAAGTCCACTGAAGTCCAAGCACATAGAAGGGTATAATTCTGCTTAGGACAGCACTGTGAGTCATTCTTTTTCCTACTACTATGCAAAGCAAGAAGCTGCTGAATTTAGGTGCTGTGATGCAGATGTCCAATAGACTATTTTGTATGTACATACTCACATCAAATAGGCCACTGTGCATGCAAATGATGTGCAGGGCTGAAGACTTGGTGAATAAAAACGGGTGCTTTGATTAAACAAGTATGCCTTATTCTTGCAGTCTCATCAGTGCAGTCATTACAGTTGGAAGGATTGTAAATCTTCTTTCAGTCCATCAGCATTAGCATTAGGTTGTACTCATTTAAGACAGAATTTAAGAAAATCTCCAGTCTTTGTAGTTTGGAAACCACTTTTTAAGAATCTGCTGGTGATGTCTATTCAGATCTCTCCTCACATGGTGTCAGCATAAGTTTCAAAACTGAATGAACGAAAATAAGAAAGTTTTTGGAAGAAAGGACTGGCTCAGAGCCTACTCCATAATCCTCCCTTACATTCTGCATATTACAATATGCATTTGGCAGCCTACTAAAGCCTCTGCTCTTACTTTATAAGGTGGTGATAATAACAACAACTTTATAAGTTAACAACCAATGACAGGATCTTACGTGGTGGCCCCCTGGCTGGGGAATTCCCTCCTCTCAAAGGTTTGCCTGGCACCTAGCATTTTTAGTTTTCAGCACCAGGCTTAGGCTCTTTCAGACACTCAAGCTTTTGGTTAATATTCAGCCTTCCTCCTGTCCCCCAGTGTAATATACAGTAGTTTTATTGATGATGGATGTATAACATCTTGATAGAGTATTTGTTGGCCCTAGACCTTGAAAAGAAGCTGCCAGAAACAATGTGTATGTTAAACTAGTATTTATCAATCAACTCTGAACTTAGCAACTTTTATGTATGTTCCCTGTCCAACTGAGTTTTTTAGCATTTGGGTAATCCCATTCTGGGTGTGCCACAGCCTCTGATTGTTTTGATGCACAAGTATACTCCAGTCACGAAACCATCATTGAGACAGAATGTGGAGAAAACAGAATGGTTTCCAATTGGCAAAGGTGTCAGGCAAGGATATGTTTTGGGTGATTCCACACTAGATCTTAAATCCTGGTTCAACCCTGTTCAAACCAACTTACATTCTACACTACACTCGAGTTCACCCTTGTAATTATCTCGGGGCATTTTTTGTTTCCACATTACATTGAAGTCACCCTGGTTTTGCCCCACACTTGTCCCAGGATAAACAGTTGATGTTATAACCAGGGATAAATGTAAGGTACTATGCTGTGAGTTGAACTCTGATAAAACCAGGGATGAGATCCAAGTGTGGAAAGGTTTATCTCCCTATCTCTTCAAACTGTATGCAGAGTATATCACAAAGAAAGTTGGATTAGGTTTAGATGAAAGTAGAGTGAAAACTGGTGGAAGGGACACTACCAATATGCGATAGGCAGATGACACCACACTATTGGCAGAAAACAGTGAAGAACTGAAACAACTACTGATGAAGGTTAAAGCAGAAACTGCCAAAGCAGGATTACAGCTGAACATCAAGAAGACGGAAGTAATGACTACAGGAGAATTACACAGCTTTAAGGCTAAGGATGAAGGAACTGAAATTCTTAAAGATTTTCTATTCTTTGGCTCCGTCATCAGCCAGAAGGGAGAATGCACCCAGGAAATCAGAAGGAGATTGAGACTGAGAAGGACAGCCATGAAGGAGGCAGGAAAGAACCTTAAGTGTAAGGATGTGTCGCTGGCAACCAAGATCAAGTTAATTCATGCCATAATATACATAGTGTTACTATGTATGAGTGTGAAAATTGGACAATGAAGAAAGCTGAAAGGAAAAAAAGTAGACTCCTTTGAAATGTGGTATCAGAGAAGAGTTTTACAGTTACCGTGGACTGCCAAAAAGACAAGTCAGTAGGTTGTAGATCAAACCAAATTTGAATGCTCTCTAGAAGCTAAAATGAGGCTTTTGTACTTTGGTCACATTATGTGAACACAAAAATCACTGGAAAAGACAATAATGCTAATGAAAATTGATGCCAGATGGAAAAGAGGAAGACCCAAGATGAAATGGATTGACTCAATCAAGGAAGTCATGGCCTTCAGTTTGCAAGACCTGACAATGGCTGTTAATGATAGGACATTTTGGAGGTCATTAATTCATAGGGTTGCCATAAATCAGAAGCAACTTGACAGAACTTAACACATAAACGCACCTTGTTTCTTAATAAATGTGGGGAATTACTGAGATATTCTCACTAGGGGTGTGCAAAAAAAAAAATTGGCCCATTCGGATTCCGCCAAATCGGGCAGAATCAATTTCAGCTGGCAGTAAGACTCCCGCATGTCAGTTTCCTCAGTACAAGCCAATTGGGGAGTCTTTCGCCAGCCGAATGTCAATTTCAGCCCCATTGTATCCTATGGGCCATTGAAGTCAATAGCAAAAACATAGGGTATATTCTGGGGGGCTGGAGGGGAGGGGGCTTGAAGGAGAGACTTCAAACTCGCAGGGTAGCTGCTGGCGCCTCTCCCCAAGATACTAACCATGTTTCAAGAGCATTGGACCAGGGGGTCCAATTCTACGGGCCCTCAAACAGGTTGCCCCATCCCCTCCATTGTTCTCTATGGTGGGAAAAAAGTTATTCACTGGTGATGTTACTATGTGAGGGTGCAGGGTCTGTACAGTGACATAACAACATTGCCTGTGATGCTCTGACATCATTTCCAGTAGCAGCACCAGTGATGCTGTAATATTCAGCCAAAAACCCTATGGTGTTCCCATAGTGTTTTGACTGAATGCTAGAGTATTGCTGGGGCTGCACTGTCATCACTGCTGGTCACACCAGGAGTGACACCTGCCCATCATGACCCTGGTGATGCCTCCCCCATTTCCCTCCCATCATCTAACTAATCAGCAGTGGGAACAATCCACTAGCAACCCTATTAATTAACCATACCCCCAAACAACAGTGTGAAGTGGGGAAAAACAGGTTCCCCTCCCAGCCAATCAGAGGGGAACAAAACAAACAAACAAACCCTGGCTGGCCCTGAGGTGGCTAGCTACTCCTGCACTACTGTGCAGGGAGGTATGGGTAGGAAATTCTGAGCAAAGGACATAGTTGATGGTATAAGATGGCCTTAAATAGTCTCCCTTCCCTCACTCCTCTACTGGGTACCCTGCATTAGATGGCCATTTACCCCCCCCCCCCTTTTTGTCTGTTGCCTTTCTCTATCTAAGGGGGATGGATGGCAGAAGCATCCCTTACGCCTATTTTGCGTGAGAAACAGGCTTCTTGATATTTTAATGTTTTCCTATTTATTGAATTGTCTGAATTTGTGACATCACGTTGATTTTATCTGGAAATTACCACAGGTCTTTGGCTGGAGGGCAAGGTGGAAATCTTTTACTTTTATAAATAACTGCCTGTTTCCATGTGTTTCATTCGAATACCATCAGTGAGACACAACTCTGTGAACATAAAGCTATCCTGTATCAAGTAAAGCCAATTGAAATCAATTGAAAGGCTCTCAGCTAAATCACAGCAGCAGACAAGTTTTTACTAAACTGCATCAAGATCAGAATTTTTTTTAAAAAAGCAGTCTATATTGCTAATGTAGCTTTTAAAAATAAAATCACTTAATTTAACACCCTTTATCACTTTTGAGTATTACCTCCTATTCAAATGTTAAAGTTTATTTGGGCTCCTTTTCTATATTCATGTTAAAATGTACGTAAATTTTCCCTCTAGTGCCATATGCACACATTTCCCATTTTCCATCAAGAACTGTTGTAGATATAATTAAACCTGTGGAGAACAAGAAGCTGCTAGCTGAAGAGCAGATTTTCTTTAAGGAAATAGCATACTGTGAGAGGGAGACTGTGGACTTAACTCATTGGTCAGAAGTTTTAATGAGCTGGGAAACAATAAAACCACTTTCCCTTCCTTTTTAGTTATAATCCTTCATTCACCTGCTTGTGTCAGCTAATTCAGAAGTAGGCTGATTCCACTGGAATTGGGATGATTCCATTCACTCGCTGTGGAATAACAGGACTCCGAAAAACTGTGCACACTTTTTAATTTTCTGGCTTAATTTTTCACTCGGTATTTAGGTGGACTGCTGCCAAATCAATGATGTGGTTTGAAAGCCACGGGTTTTTTTCCAGACGTTGATATTATTTGTAAACAGGCACTCCTAAAACTATTGGCAAAATTTTTCACTGGATAAATTCACTATGCAAAGATTTTATCCTATAAATCTTGGCAGTTCTCTTTCAGAAAACTGCAGACAGACAAAGGAAATAAATGCAGCATCCAAGGAAAAATAAAAGTTTAAGTACTTGGGGAGAGATGCTAGTGTAACTTCATGCATGAATTCATCTGATGGCCTTGGGCCAATCTCTTTCTCTCAGCCTTATTCTCCTATCTTCAATATGGCCTGCCATACACAGGTGTTGTAAGGATTACAACAAATAATAATGGTGCCAGCCCTGTTTCAGCACAACTTTGGACAACTGGTTAGAGATTTCATTGAAAATATTCATTTACATAAGAAATGACTTCTATATTAACCAAAAAAAGAAGCAAAATAACATTTCAGTGATAAACAGACCAGTGATCTACTTCGTTGTGTTCTTGGCTTATGTTTTAAAAACATGAATGTTTTTCTCCTTTATTATTCAAATGATAACCAGAAGCTATAAGCAGGGGAACTACAACAATTTTTTTTTTGGGGGGGATCTCATTTTCCCCTCTCCCACTATTGCCTCTGTCTCTTCTCTGAAAGCCCCTATAGCCTGTCCCTTTTTTCTACTTCCTTCTCTCACTCCCACCCACCAGCCAATCCACTTTTATCTGCCCCTGTCTTCAATTTTCCTCCTTCATGCCTCTTGGCAGCCACTCCCTGGGAAAACTCTGCACAGTTCCAGCCACTAGACATGGCTAGGCCCCATTGCATGGTGCAACATACTGGGCTTGGCTCAGTTGGGAACCCACAAGCACTTGCAGGAAGCACCTTACTTTTCCCAGTATCCCACTCCCCACATAATTTCCTATTTTCCTCCTCTTGGCAAACCCCCATATCCTCACCTTTCCATGCTTTCTCCTCCATACACACATCTTACACCATACTCCGTACACACTATATTATCTCTTTACTTCATTTATATTCCACCTTTCTCCACAATGGGGACCCAATGCAACTTACATCATGCTCTACTCCTCTACTTTATCTTCATGAAAACATGTGAGGTAGGTTATGTGAGACGGGTTAGACTGAGAGTGCAAGACTGGCCCAAGGTCACCGAATGAGTTCCCACAGCACAGTGGAACACAGTTTAACCTGTGTCTCCTATATCCTAGTATGAAACTAACTACACTGCCATTTGTAGGGTGGCTGCTGTTGAACAGCAGCAAACAGCCAGGCCTTGGTAAGTAATGTAGGGTGGTATCAAGTCACCTGGTGGTAGGGTTGCCATGTTCTTCCTTGTCACCAGTGGGCGACTTTGGGGGGTATTCCTGGAGGAGGAGGGGACATCCCCGATGTGATGATGTCACACAGAAGTGACATCATCACATCGGGGAACTGCACCCCGCACGCCTGAACTCCAACTGGCGAATTTGCCTTTGTAAATGAACCATAGTGTTGAAAAATATTTCCTTGCTTACCTTCAGTCACACAGTGAAAGTTCTTGTGCTGTGGTGGCAGTTGCTGCCAAAGCAATTTTTTAAAAATCAGCCCAGGCAATCAGATCTCCAATGGCCAATCAGAAGCTTTCTGGTGCAAAAGCCCCACCAGGCCCTGCCCAATTTCTATAAAACACTCGGTGGGCATCAGGAAATGGTTTGCAGTTGTGATGGCATCCACAGGTACCATGTTGGGTACCCCTGTAGATTATCTGTATGAATAGATGTCTGCTTTGGATTACTGAAATAAGTTGGTTGACTGTATAATAAAGACATTTGGTTTCTTAGGGTATTCCATTTGATATTTACCTAGTTAACACATTGTAGTAGTATTAGCACAAAGATCATCTTCCCTCTCACAAAGGTAAGACTGACAACAGGGAGGAAGGAGATACTTTAACTGCTCTCCTGCTCCAAGTGAAGGGAAACTTGGAAAAATCAAGTGATGCTCCAATGAAATGGCACATTGTTTGACTTGTTCTAAAACTGATTATGAATGTATGGAAGGGATCAGATCCTCATAACATCCTAATGATATCACAATGAGCTCAGGCTGCCAGACATGGCCTGGAAACCAGCAGGACTTTGTAGGGGGCACCCAGAAGTGATTTCACATCTTTCATGGAATCACTAGAAACTCTATGTTTCCAGTGATTAGCAGACATCAGTGACAGGATGGGTTTGTTGTTGTTATTTTTCTCCTGCCAGCCACAGAAGTGGCAGCAGTAAACAGGATTCAGAGGCAAGGGATCCCCCACACAAACAGGAACCGGGTAGCCCTGTGAGGAGTACTTTTGAGGTTTATGAAGCCAATAATCTAATCTACCTGCTGCTCTGCTGCTGCAGTGGCTTTAGTAATGAACAAGTTTTCCAGCCACTAGCTCACTGGGAAGAAAGAAGAATTCCTCTCCTCTCCTCTCCTCTCCTCTCCTCTCCTCTCTTCCCTTCCCTAGTGTCTGTCCTGTTTCATTAACTGAGCTGCTTGGTGCACAATGAGAAACGTAGTTTTCAGATTTCCTTCAGAATCTCTTCATCTACTGTGCACTGGGCATGTTAATCCTGTCCTTATATATAAATGTGTTTTTGCATGGCAACATTCTATGCTTGCCAAAATCAGTTGGCTGCCTGAACTGCCCATCAGAAGGTGTGCCTGAGTCCCGCCCACAGAGCCAGCTCCCGCCAGAACTCCAATCCGAACAGTTTACCTCAGCAGCCGAGCAGGCATTTGCCTGACCAGCCTTCTTCAGCCATCAGGAGAAGATCAGCGGAGGAGCAGCTGCAGCCATTTGCCTGCCAACCATTCTTCAGCCCTCAGGAGACAATCTTCCCTTAAATGGTCACTAGAGTTGCCAGACTCCCTGTGGGGCCTGGAGGTCTCCCAGAAATCACCATGTACCCCAGCCACAGCACATCATTTCCCCTACAGAAAATGCCCCAGCTATTACAATGGCTGCTTTGGGCAGTGGACTCTATTGCATTATACCCTGCTGAAGTCCCTCTGCACCCCAAACCCTGCCCTCCCCAGGTTCTGCCCCTTAAATCTACAGGTATGGCCCTCCCCTTAGTATTGCCAGCCTCCAGGCAGCACCTGGAGATCTCCAAGATCAGTTCTCCCAGAGAAAATGGCTGCTTTGGACAATGGATTCTATGGCATTATACCCTGCTGAGGTCCCCCCGCTCTGTACCCCAAACCCTGCCCTCCCCAGGCTTCCCCTTAAATCTACAGGTATGGCCCTCCCCTTAATATTGCCAGCCTCCAGGCAGTACCTGGAGATCTCCAATATCAGTTCTCCTGGAGAAAATGGCTGCTTTGGGCAATGGACTCTATGGCATTATACCCTGCTGAGGTCCCCCCGCTCTGTACCCCAAACCCTGCCCTCCCCAGGCTACCCCTCAAATCTACAGGTATGGCCCTCCCCTTAATATTGCCAGCCTCCAGGCAGTACCTGGAGATCTCCAAGATCAGTTCTCCTGGAGAAAATGGCTGCTTTGGGCAATGGACTCTATGGCATTATACCCTGCTGAGGTCCCTCCGCACCCCCAAACCCTGCCCTCCCCAGGCTCTACTCCTCAAATCTACAGGTATCTCCCAAACCAGAGTTGGCAACCCTGTAACTGGCTATGGAACCACTTTCCAGACACTTGGAACCCAGAATACATGGCATAGGAGGAGGTGCTTTTCTACCTTAGCTGCCGCTGCATAACCCCAATCAATATAAGTCAGGGGTGGAGGGAACCATACCGGTTACCATGAGGCTGTCCTCCCATACCACCCATTTGAGGCAGCAAAATGACTTGAGGCAGCCCTACCTTATAGCTAAGCAGAAGGAAAGAAACATGGCTTGCCTCCCTCTATTTTCCCCTTCCCTCTGCCACCCCACCAGCCAAAGCTGGGACACTCACCTGGAGTTTCCTTCTAGAGCTTGTATTTCTTCTCACAAAGGGCCTTAATCCTAGTAACTGATAAAACAAACTGAGTGACTATGGAAGGAAGAAGGGGAGGACATTCTTCCTGACTAACCAGTTACCTAGCTTGTCACTGATATAACCATGAGAAGGAGGGGGAGAGGAAGATTCTCTCTGACTCAAATACACAATTCATGCAAGACTTCTGTGGCGGACATCTAGCATAAATGTCATAGTCCAAGCCCCGGAAATGCAAACTTAGGCCACATAACTAGAAATGATGTGGAACTACATGAAAAGAGGCCTGGGTTGAAGGCCGTTCCATACAGTTTCTGGAGGGTAGAGAATTTCTTGCATCTTCCATGTGGTAAGGCATCATTGCACACAGATTACTTCACAGGCCTCTAATACTTGCCAAGTTTGGTGTTTATAGACAGAAAAGTTTAAAGGCCACTTCGCCTTAGATTTGGTTTAGCAAGAGGAAATGATTTATTTATAGCAGTAAACACCTAGCAAAAGTCATAAAGTAACTTCCTGGTCTTCAGAGAAAATAATTCATCCTCAGTTATCATGGAGTGGCACATAGAGTATGATATATAGTTTGTATTATTTACCAACTAAAATATATAGTATTCCCCACAAATGAGTAACTCCAAGCATGGTTCTGCTGCAGATACTTCTATATTTTACATTCTTCACTTAGGGCTACATTTTTTATCTTAGTAGCTGATAAACTCCTTCTGCCACAGGAGGAATGTAGGGATAAATAGTGCCACACTCTCTTCTTATGGCCTTCCCTTTTTTAAAAAAATACAGATGTTAAGATAACAGCATGAAGTCTTTCAATTATTCAGCAAGTCATATTTACTGAAAAATTATATTTTCTAATGCAGAGTCCTGACACCATGTTTAATGCATCGCCTGAGGCATCTTAACTACTCCCCTCCAGCATGTTGATAGAATTGCAGTTTCCAGAAAAGATAAGCCTAAGAAAATTCCACCCGTTTGAGAACCACTAACATAATCATACACCTAGAAGGGCATTTTTCTTTTGGCAATTTGTAAAGGCTGACACAATATCCAGCTCTGCAATGAGGGAAGGGAAGAGAGGTGGGCCTTGGGGAGAATCTTTGGGGGTAGTAGCCACCACCACTGCCTCTGTCTTGACATAACCACCACAGATACAAACGCCATCCAGGAGCCGGAGCTCCTTCCCTTCTTGTTCCTCAGGTGTTTTTTAAACACAGTGCCACAAGCCATGAATCCCTGCTAGGGACACAATACAGAAAAGTTCAGGAAGCGCTATGGGACTCACTCTCTGTGTTGTGTATAAATATGCCTGGTGCAAAAGTTGGGAAGGAGTACTATCTACTCCAGCTCCTGGGCGGTGTGGTAGGGAAAGCAGGACAGATGCAATGGAGAGGGGTTGGTTGTGGTCTCAGGAAGCACCTTGTGTTTCACCGCCACTGATAGAATTACTATACAATATGCACTGAACCAAAGAACAGGCCAAAAGTATGTTCAGTTACTGATATAGGGTTGCCAAATCTTGAAAACGGACCGGCGGGGGAGCGTCCTGCCGGTCCGGGAGCCGATCGTGCACGCACGCGCGCGCCGCCGGAGCGTCACCAGAAGTGACGTCACACGCTGGGCGGGGCCATGCCATTTGAGGGGAAAACTCTTTGTTTTCCCCTCAAATGGTGTGGCCCCGCCCCCAGCGTGCGACGTCACTTCCGGGTGACGCGCACGCCGGGGTGGAGGTCCCCCCGGGCCTGGGATTCCCCGGCGTCGGGTAACGGGCCTCCAGGGCGGGGGGAATTCCGCCCTACCGGGGGGGTTGGCAGCCCTATACTGATACCACTTCCATGGTTAGGAGTCTATATGACTTTAGTGGCACTTTCCAATTGGCCCAGGTCTTAGCAATCTGGCACACCATTGTGATGACAGTGGTAGACATATCTGTAGATGTTTGCATTGTACCCAGGAACACATTGGCAGCTATGGTACCACTTCTGGTCATGAATAAACAATGCTGGGCAGAACACGTTTTGCTGGTGCATATTACATATTTCCAGGGGTCGTTTCGTAGAAAAAGAGCTAGGGGAACTCATTAGCATAACTCGTTAGCATATGCCACACCCCCTGACATCACCGGAAGTGTGTCATAAGGCCACACACCCCGCCTCCAACGGTTCCGGCCGTGGACCTGCAAGGCCCGGCAGTGGACCTGCAAGGCCGGCGGGAGTGCAAGGAAGCCCCGCGAAGGCCCTCCCTGGCCCCAGGCAGGCAGGGGTGGGGAGAGGCAGGGAGGAAGCAACTTACCCTCCCTCTTCTCCTGCCTTCTCCTGGCTGAATGAGTCCACCTTCCAAAGCAGCCACTTTTCCAGGTGAACTGATCTCTGTTGCCTGGAGATCAGTTCTAATCCCAGGAGATCTCCAGCCACCAAGCCGCCACCTGGAGGTTGGCAACCCTAGGGATGGAGAATCCTCAGGAATAGCTTGGAGAGAGTCTGAGTTCTGCCACAGAAGGGGAATTGCTGGAATCACTCCTCTACTGTCCCTGGAAACTGTAGGCAATATCCAAGCCAGGGTTTTTTATTTTATTTTCTGCACATAGCAGGTACCTGTCTGGCCTTATCAATGTTTCATTTGTAAGGAAGTCCAGTGAACATTTCACAACATGTATAAACTTATTAGTCTCTATTTTTATAGACTTCTGCCATGGTATCTCCTCACTGGGGATGAAAACTGTAGTTTTCTTTGCCCCCCCCCCCCCGAAAGAAATACCATTCTTAAAATGGATTCTTTCTTATGAACACACAATTGGCATTTAAATAGTGTATAAATGACATGAAATGCCGTATGACATATTTTTCAAGCTTGGGTTCTGGTTATGGAGATTCACTTGGTCCTATAGCATTGGCCTACGGTGGCTTGACTGGGAGTGAACCAGTTCCCATGACAAATGCTAGTGTTCCTTTAGGCCTGAGATATCTCCTGAGTGTGACATAGTTATTAGGAAAGGGCTCAGTCCAAGAATCCACCAGGACTTGGAAACGGGGCCACCAGCTGAAAGGAGAGGGAGGCAAGTGTGTCTGTGAAGAAAGAGAAGTTTAGGTTTTGGAGACACTCTGTGACTTGACTGAAGTACCTTGAGGATGTTGTATCTTTCTCTTTCCTTTTTCTTCTGGAGATCGCATCTAGGAGATAACTGGTTCAAATCTCATCCCCCTTCCCATCATACTGTGGAGATACTAATAGTGACCTACTTTACAGGGGTAAGGATCAGAAAATAATGCATGTGCAGTGCTTTGAATGCTGAAAGCTCTATATAAATGTTGCTCTTATTATTGACCTTGGGTCAGTCGCAAGCTCTGGCACAGCTGTCCTTGAAAAAGAGCAGTTTGTGTCAGAGTTCTCTCAGCCCCACCCACCTCACAGGGTGTCTGTTGTGGGGAGGGGAAGGGAAAGGAGTTTGTAAGCCGCTCTGAGACACCTTTGGGTAGTGAAGGGCGGGGTATAAATCCAATCTCTTCTCTCTTCTTCTTCTTCTTGATCTATCGAAGCCCCAACACTGATAAGTTTAAGAATCACAGGCTGATAGTGATAGTGAATAGAGTCTCTTGGCTTGATTTTGACGTGCATCCACAGTCACCCCAAAAGATGAACCATTCAGATTTGTTTGCTTAATATGAATAGTCCCAATAGAAAGGAAAACAGTTGTCTCCTTCCCTATCCCAGCAAAACAGGGATGACTAACAAGCGTCTAGAATCAGCAGTGATGAGAGCATGAGAATCCAAGACCTTGAAGCCCCAGTGTGTGTGTGTGTGGGGGGGGAATCCAGTTTCATTTCACAAGAAACTACAGGGAGTACTAACAGGGAGACGGATCAAATGAAAAGTGATAAGGGGGAATTACAAAAAAGAGGGCAGAGGGAGCAGCAGCAGCCACTCTTCAGATAGGGAACTCAGCACATGAGAGGCAAGTTAATTTGACAGAGCTTTTTCTTAACGCTTTTATTGACCTCTCTGAAAAATATCTCGGCAACAATGATGGAGCTCTTGGCATTTCCCAAAGCATTTTTTGAAATGTATCACAAAACAAGACTACAACTGGCGATGCCGTACTAGTGCCTTACCTCGCAAAAGGTCAACCCTCTTTTGCAAGCGTCTAATCTATCTTGTGTCAATTTAGATTGGTACTGTGGACTGATTGCTTAAAGATATCCAATCCCTCAACAGTTTCAACTAGGCCAGAATAATTTTTCACTCTGAAAAATGAAAGAGAAAAATCAGAGCAAACAGCAATACTAGCCAGAAGGATAGTTCTGTAAAGGCGATTCAAGAATTCATATTCTGCATTTCTACATGTAAACAAATATATGCCTTGGTATATGTCTGTCAGATAAATTACAAAAATAATTAATTTCTGAGTATAAGCAGTTAACATAAGACCCACATGTCATCTTAGACAGAGAGACCTTAAATCAGACTGTATATCCACAAGAGGCAATGAGTCTATCTCAGTCACTTACAAAAATAATGTCAGATTATTAATAGTGTGAACCATACAGATGTGAACATGCAGAACCAACAAAATTTCAGCATACTTAAATCTTCTTCAAAAGACTTAAGCACTTAACTATACAATGGGTTAGATCTAACCAGCTTTTCTGCTGGTAATAAAGGAAAGATTCCTTTTGACCATCAAAAAAGGCTATGCTCATGGGCACTCCATGAAATTGCTGAGCGGTCGGGTTAGAACGCATAAAAGGAAGTACTTCTTCACCCAAAGAGTGATTAACACTTCGAATTCACTGCCACAGGAAGTGGTGCCAGCTACAAGCATGGACGGCTTCAAAAGGGAATTAGATAAGCATATGGAGCAGAGGTCCATCAGTGGCTATTAGCCACAAGGTATAGATAGGGACTCTGGGGCAAGTGATGCTCTGTCATCTTGGTGCTTGGGGGGGGGGGTCAACAGTGGGAGGGCTTCTAATGTCCTGGCCCCACTGGTGGACCTCCTGATGGCACTGGTATTTCTGGCCACTGTGTGATACAGAGTGTTGGACTGGATGGGCCTTTGGCCTGATCCAACACTGGCATCTCTTATGTTCTTATGTCTTGGGACCTGCATGTACAAAAGCCAAGCAGAATAAGCACTATAAGAAGCGAGGGGAATTGGTTCAGAGTTCAGTGGAGAGCTCTTCCCTCCTCTCAGATGGCCCTGGGGCATGCTTTAGTTTGTATAGATCACAGCATACTAGGCATGACTAAACTGAGGCTATTGTACTTTGCTCACATTATGAGAAGATAAAAAGCATCATGGAAAAGACAATAATGCTAGGAAAAGTTGAAGGCATCAGGAAAAGAGGAAGACCCAAGATAAAGTGGATTGATTCAATGAAGGAAGCCACAGCCCTCAGTCTGCAAGACTTCAAGGAAGCACCTTGACAGCACTTAAACACACACTCAGATTCTGTGTGTTGTAATTCTAAGCAGGCATTTTGGGCATATATTCCCTGAAAAAAAGCAACTGGTCTACTGTTTTTTTATTATTTATAATTTTTATTTTTATTAACTTTACAAAATGAAAACAGATTATACAACTGTAAATAACAAAGTTATAATATTATCACACACCAGTTGCTATGTACTGTGAGTCAATATTGATATATTATTAAATCTATTCCAGCACTTTACATACAGAATTCCTTGTATCTTCCCTATCTTTTTTTAGTATTGATTTAGAACTGTACGTTTAGAACCCAACATTCCCCAGTTTAAAGAAGGTATAAATACAAAGTAAAAAACCAAACATTATAATTAACTTAAAAGAAAAGTTAACAAAATTTCAGATCCATTTATGAAATTGGGACCACTGAGAGGATACAAACTGCTGTTAAGACAAATAATCTAATATTGGATACCATTTCGCTGTAAACACTGATTGACAAACTTCCTGAGAGTTATAAGATATTTTATTGGTAACCGCATCCATAATGTAATGGGTCCACAATTTCTGAAACCAAATATCAATTGTTGGGGCACGCGCATCTTTCCAAAAGGATGCAATTGATGTTTTGGCCGGGTCTAGCATAACTTCTATAGTTTGTTTGTGAGGCATACCAGCAAGTTCTTTTGGCCAAGTGTTTAAAAAAATAATCTCCGGTTCCAAGGGTACCTGTATTTTGGTAACCATCATAATAACTTTCAATATTTGTTCCCAAAATGCTTGAATTATTTCACACTTCCACCAGCAATGGGCAAAGTCCCCCACTTGAAGGCACTGTTTCCAGCACTGAGATGTCTGAGTAGGTATTATATAAGAAAGTTTTTTAGGTGTCGAATACCAACGTGTCATTATCTTCAGGTTTTTAAATTGCACTGATACAGATTTGGTTTTGAAACTGCAGGAGAACTGGTCTACGAATGTAAACCAAATGAAAATCACCAAAAGACTTATACAGTTAATGTTGGAAAGAAACTAAAAAGTCCTCCTCACTACTTAAGTTTCCAGTGGTGGAAACAGTTAAACAAGCAGACTTGGAATATGTCAGACAAGCTGACTTGGAATATTTCTCATTAGGAAAGGTCACTGTTCTGCTAGTTCATCACCATTTTTGAAGCTAGCGGTGGAAGGGCTTGGTAGGCAGAGTAAAAATATTACAATGGGCAAGAAGAAAAAATTGCACACCCTGTGAAAGGGAGAGAAAATTAATTTGGTGTCTTTGAAGACTGCTCAAGCTTACCAACTATATTTTAAGAGGAGCTTGTAACCCAGAGAAGTGAGTTTTGATCCTATTTTCTTTGTTGTAAATCTAGACTCAGATAAATAACTGAAGTTGTTGGCAGAGTAATTAACACAGCAACGATGCACAACCTGATTGAAGAGAAGATAAAGGTTTATTTAGGAATTAATATACTTGATAGGAAAGAGGAGAGACAGAGGTAGGTTCCTAACTACATCTCTAGCTGAGAGAGATGTTGCTTTCGAGAAGAAGAGGGGAATTGTCCTAAGAGTAGCAGTCTGGAGACAGACAAGGAATGACACCTAGCAGGAAAGAAGGGGCTGACCTCACTGTCCCATCTAATTGTCTTCCTTCTGCCCCCTGCAGGGCCGTCTTCTCTTCTTCTTTGTATACCAGACATTGCCTTTTCAACAGAACTCAATAAAGATAATGCAGATTTACACCAGCGTAAGCAAGTATGGAATCTGGCCTGAAGTAATTTCTTCCATCTTTTGTGTAATAAATCTCTACTCAGCAGTTCCGTCTTTTTGCTTATCCTTTATTTAAGTTCCCTAAGAAATTCATATTAATTAGGTCTGTGGATTTACATAGATGTAATTGAGGCTAGAGAGCTGCGGTGGCTCAGAGGTTAAGATGCTGAACAGCAGACCAGAAGGTCTGTAGTTCGGAAGTTCGAGATCCGAGTGCTGCATGACGGAGTGAGCTCCCATCTCTGGCCACAGCTCCTGCCAACCGAGCGGTTCGAAAGCAAGAAATTGCAGTAGATAAATAGGTACTGCTTTGGTGGGAGGGTAACAGATTTCTGACGGCCTCTCTTTTAGTCATGCTGGCCACATGACCATGGAGAAGTCTTCGGACAGCGCTGGCTTTTTGGCTTGGAAATGGAGATGAGCACTGCCCCCTAGAGTCAGATTCGACTAGCTTGCGAGCAAGGGAAACCTTTACCTTTACTAATTGAGGCTAGGATTGCTTCCAAATTCTTTGTCTTAATTGCGAAGGGTAACTTCATCCTATAGTTCAAAGAAGTGATTCAGACTGTGGCAGAACAGTCCTGCTCTGGCCTGCTGGCCCTGTGCCACCCATCTCCTCTCCATCTCACTCATTTTCGCCACATACTCAGAATACGTTTTGCACTGCTGTGGGGATAAGCCACAAAACTGCTTCCAAAATGATCAGTCCCCAGTTTGAACTGTTTACCAATTGTGGCTTTGAAATCTTTAGAAGTTATCCCCCCCCCACGCATGCTATTGTAGATAGTAACTAGCTCCTAAGTTAGAATGCTACAGAGGTAGGACATGTAGTCCACCTCTGCAACTCCCCACTGCATAGCAGTTTTCTCAAAAGTTGAAAGATATATTGAGGGGTCTTCCTTCCCTCCTTGTATGGAACAAAATCTTTGAGGGTAACTTTTATTTTCCTGCTTTGTTCAGTCTGCAGCACATCATCTCAAGGTCATGTTTCTACTGCTCCTAATGCATCCTTCACTGCTCCTCCTGTATCTTCTCCCTTCTCTCCTGCAGTTTACCTCCTGCAGTTTACCTTCTCAAGCCTGAGGGCCTCCCTCTCCTCCTTCCAATGCTCCTCCTGCATCTTCAGTTTCTGGATCCCTATCTCCTGGTCCTTCCTCTCCTTCTCCACCTGCAAACACAACTTCTCACTCTCTAGCAACTTCAGCCAGACCTCATCCTGCTGGCATGGGCACTCAGCTGCAGCCGTCCCTACTGACTTACCACAGCTTATCAGGAGAGCCTTCATCTCATCAGCAGTCCTATCCTTACAATCTATTTGCTGCTTCTGGTATTCATCCTGCAGGTCTTGCTTTGTCAACTTCAGTATTCTCACCTGCTCTGCTAACTCCATCCTAGCTAGTCTGATCTGAGCTTACTCCCATTGACCCGAGTGTGTGTGTGGGGGGGGGGACTTCTGTTGCTCTCTCTGTGCATGTGCACCAAATTCAAAATGCCTGCCCAATCAAATTCTCTACTTGTTCTTATCCCATCTCTGTAACGCCAGGTAGCAGAAACATAAACCTTATAAAGGACACACAAAAAGTTAGAGTGGCAGTGGATCTGCAGGGTCTCGGGGGGGGGGTGTTATAGGGTAGTTTGAGAAAATAATTTTGGGTGTCCTCTTCAGCATTTGTTCTGCTATTATTCCATTGGAGCTCCGTATTCAGTGTGTGTGTGTGTGTGTGTGTGTGTAAAACTAATGTTTCTCTGAAAAACTGGAGTCCCTTGAGTTTGAAGAACTCTATATTTTAACTCTGGCTGTTTCCAAACCTTTCCCCACACACACACCCTTAAAACATGCCTGCCTAAATTGGAAAGGTGGGGGAATAGTGGGATTTTGCAAAGCCAGTTTTAAAACAAAAAAAGAAGCACAAGGATCACAGCAGAAGGGACCCCCCCCCCTTCAAGCTCCTACCTGTGAGGAGGACTACGGAAGCTTGGAACAGTGGCTGGGAAGTTTGGCAGCCCCACTCTGAGCTCTCTGCTCAGAGGCACCGGCCAGGCCTCTGCTTCTGGTTCTCAGATGTAGCACTGCCCTCTGCTCTTTATTCTCCCAAGCAACTCAAGCTGAGAACAGTGAGGTTGGGCAGGGGAGGGGGGAGAGAAGAGAACCCCACTCCTGGGCCAGATTAAAGGCTGCAGATTTGACACCCCTGTTCTTGACTCTAGTTCCAGGTATGAACAATGGATAATCCTGTATTCAACATTACATCATAAACATGTTGTGGGGAACACCACCATGTAAGCCTGATGTCCCACTATAAAGACATGGGGTTGTATCAAGGCTACATTTTCAACGAATGAAAAAGGTGGGGGAGTTTACAACAGTTCTCCTTACCGGCTGCAGATTCCCATTTTGCCTCTCATGCTGTTCCTGGGGGTCCCCTGTACCCTGGAAGTGGCATTACAGAGAGATCAGTGGACTGCTGTGAGAGGGGGAAGGCAGGAATCTTCTGTTCCACTGTCGGAAGTCCCTGGTGTGAGCAGAAAATTTAGTCTGGATCTAACCTACTACTGGTTATGTGCGCCAGCCCCATTCTTCAGGGGTGTTATTAATCTTCATCTAACTTTTGAGTGGGAGAATTTAGGTTACCCCTGTCTGATCTTAGATATATATTTAAAATAGAGGGAATTCTTAAGCATTTCCCTATATACTCTGAGAGTGTAATTTTTATTCCAGCAGTTACAATGCAAGATAGCTATAATTTAAATCTCTGTTCAGCTTCCTATTTAACATACCTATTTCAATTCTAATGAAGTAAAACTTTAAAAGGTACTTTAGAAAAAAACTTTTATTAAAAGTTATATCCTTTAGCATGTGGAACTGCATATTCAGGACTTCAGGTCCTGTTGGTGACATATGGAAATCACACTGCTGGAGACAAAAAGTCACTGATCTGAAGGCAAGACTGAGGGTATTTAATAATCTGAGTCATGAACATCAACTAGACAAATAGGAAATAATAGGGAAATATATGAGTAATCAACTGATTAGAAATCCAAGAGTATGCATGCTTCTCTGATACAGGGCTCTAACTAATGTTAGTAAATGTGTAGGCATTTAACAACAGATGCCAAATGGATCATAAGATGGTGGAATAAACACATCTTCAAATGAGGGGAAATAATACAATGGAATTAGAATGGCATAATTCTAAATGGGATGATCAGATCTAGCAATTTTCTACCATGTGTGGCAGAGCCATTGTCTGTGCTGAAAAGCTGTTTCTTGAGCACAAAGCCACACAAGATGCCATTGCATGTGGCAAACAGACACACTGGTCTGACTTTTGCATGCTAGATTCTTGCTCTACCCATATGGTCGGAATGGCATATCCAAGATCATGTGGAAATAAGCACATCTCGGGCAAACTAATGATCTCTGATGCTCCCTCAGATCTCTCTCTCTTCTGACCACTGACAGGAATGGCCTTTTATCCTTTCTCCCATAGTTTCCATTGTACTCTTTTTACAGCACTTCCAGTCACCTGGCTATTTGTATCTCACATTACATCATACACATGTTGTAAGGAGCACTGTGTCACATCCCACCACACAGCCAGGGTTTCCCACCACTGGTCATATGAACCAGCTGCTAGTCTCCAGGGTGAAGGCAAGTTAAGTCTGTGGGTTGGATTTAGATTTAGTTAGTAATTTCCCCTTCCCCTTCCCGGCCCTTCTCATGCCATTCCTGTCCTCCAGGAACAGCGTTGCATGGGCTTCATTAGGCTTCAATGGGGTGGGGGGGAGCCAGGGAAAGTTCCATTCTGCAAATGGAACATTTAGTCTAGGTCCAACCAAGCCAATGTTTGGAGTGGGCAGGTTCAGCTTGCCTCTGCAAATCTCAGACAAACTGGTCTCAGTTGTGTATGAATGACCATACTCAGATGCAAATTGCCCTCGCTTCTGACCACTGATGTGAATGGCCTCTCATATGCTCTCATGTATCCCACAGATTCCTTGCTGCTCACTGACAGTACTTTTTGATACCCGCATATCTCTGGATCAGGACCTCAGTGCAGAGAAAAGGCTGGTAGGATCTGATTTCAGATCCAAGGTACTGAAATAGAAACAAGTGGGGCTGCTTGTGACAACTTTTTAATGAGGCTTCTCCAAACACTGTTTACTCAATGAGCAGTGTATAGTAGTCTAAAAGAGGAAAGTGCAGACTTTTTAAAAAAAAGCCTTTTGTACAAAGAGAGTGAGAGAGAAATGTTATACCAGTAAGCTTTGTCTGCTTTGTCCTACTTATGTTCACAGTAAAGGTCCCTGAATCTTATGCTGTTCCAATTGGATTCTGTGGCAAAATGCCCATTGACTTCAATAGAAACTGGAAGCACTACCAGCCAGCTGACTCCCATTACCTTTTCCCAGAAATAAAAAGATAAGACATTCAGAACAGCTGCTAAAAGAAGTAGTAGTCTGAAATGGCTAAATGGACAGAGTTTTATGAGCGTAATTAAAATATGAATCTTCGCATTGCAGAAAGCAGGAATACAGTTGGATTCTTAAAGGTTATCTTATTCATTTATGCATAAATATATCATACTGAAATGGGCTATAGACTACAATACCAAATACCAAAGCCGGTCAGCTGAGGTTGAGGAATAAACTAGGCTTTGAGGCAAGTTGTTCCACTGGCTGCCCACTAGAGGGAACAGAACTATCTTTCATCATCAAATCAAATGCCCTTCACATTCTTTTCCAGTTCTCTGGCCTGCTCCGTTTTCTGTTGGTCCAATAGAAAGACAGGGAATGGAATAAACGTTCAACTGTTGGGTTACAGCTGATGTTAAATAATACCCATATTTATTTAATGAAAGGTAGTAGATCAGTATAGCAATCTCACCCTCTTCCCTCCCTCATGCACAGGATTTCCTTTTTTCTTCTTCCTTCTTGTTGAGCAGGCCCTATAGCTATTTTCTTCTTATTTGTTTGTCTATGGCTGTCCCACCCAGGCCACTTCCACACTGTCATTTTTGTCACTTGTTTGTCCCTATTGCTTCAGGGGTTCCCCCCCCCCAATGTGTCTTTCTCTGGCCCCTGCCACACGGCAGGGGAAAAGGCGCTTGAAGGCGCGGCTTTTAAAAGCCGCGCCAACGTTGAGGTGCCGCGGCGGGATCCCACGGATCCCACGGCCGCGGCGCCTTTTCTCCCCGGCGCGATCAAACGCCGGGGAGAAAACACCGGCCCGAACGGGAGCCGGCCGAACTGCGCATGTCTGGGCATGCGCAGTTCGGATCCGGGCCGGGGTTAAGCCGGCGTAGGGAAGCGGCGGTGATCAAACGCCCCGGTTGCCGCGCCGCTTCCCTTTAAACCACCTAGATAGGTGGTTCAGTTTGCGCCGGCTCATCCCGGGAAAGGGACAGTTTGGGTACGGAAGCCGGACGCTTCCCAGATGTTGTGGTGTGATCGCGCCGGTTTGATCCGGCCCCAAACTGTCTTGCTCCCGGACCAAATAGGTGAGTGTGAACGGGACCTCTCTCTAGTAGTCCCAGAGGGAGCAAAATTCATGTGGAAAGGGGGGGGGACCCAAAGCAATAGGGACAAATGAGTGACAAAAATAACAGTGCAGAAGTGGCTCCAGTCACTTTAATATATATGTATTGATGCTGGCCCAGCCCAAGGAACTGTGGGAAGAGACAAAACCACCTTCTTATTTTCAGCTTCTGAAATGGCACACGAGAGGCTTTTGAAAGTCCAAAATAAACAAAATGTTTTATTTAACTTAGAGGAGAAAAGGTCAGGGGTAGGATGTATGATGTGAACTGATAATAAAACTGAGGTAACTTTGTAATTACACTAACTCCCAATAATTTGTTGCCAACAAGTAAGTGTTTCTGCTATTCAAAAACGTCTTTTAAAGCTTCGAGGCGAGAGGTTTTCTTTTCAGTTTCTGCTTAAACACTCCAGCATAGGTTTCTGATTTTCACTGACTCTTAAAGTTTAGAAGGCAGGAACATAAAACCAAGTTCCCGAAATCCTTATATATACACAGACCAGGGATCAGTCCTCTTTTAAGAGCCAGTTTGGTGTCATGGTTAAGAGCATAGACTCTAACCTGGGAGAAGGGGGTTTGATTTCCTACTCCTCCACATGCAGCTGCTGGTGTGACCTTGGGCCAGTCGTAAGTTCTTTCAGAGCTGTTCTCTCAAGGGCAGTTCTCGAGAGAGCTCTCTCAGCCCCACCTACCTCACAGGGTGTCTGTTGTGGGGAGGGGAAAGGCATTGTAAGATGCTCTGATACTCCTTCAGGTAGTGAAGGACAGAGTATAAATCCAATCTCTTCTTCTGTTCTTTTTTTCACTGGGCAGGAATTACTTCTCTTAACTAGAAGCAATTTCCCTTTTCAGGTTAGATAGGAATCCTCTCTGATCTTCTCACTTCTTTTGCCTCCTTCCCAGTCCTTAGTCAGGCTTAACTGACTCTTCTTCAACTGTCAGCTCCCAGCTGTCATTTCTTAACTGACTGTCTCCACAGAATTCTGTTTGAACAGCCTGTCAGTCAAAAGTTCTCAAACTCTGTCAGGTATTAACCCTTGACAGTCTGTCACAATCAGGAATAAAACTCTTAGTGAAATCAGTATTGATCCTTGAGTATTCAGTTATCACAGGAGGAAATGCAAAACAGATTGAACACTTCAGGAGGTTTGGGTTATTTTATTTACCTACTGAATGCTTGTTTTGGCCATTTTGTGGGCCAGTTATGATGCATCAACCATATTTTTTGCAATGGATATATTTTTTGCTTTTCACTATGGGTTGAGCAATACTACTACTAAGGTACTTCTACTAAGGTACTCTTCTACTAAGGTATTGTACTCAGGTACAATAAAAAGATTTCCTTCTGAGTGGAAGGGAACCTCTGAATCCAACCTTATATGACCTGGCATTATTTTGAAAGGATTTCCTAATACTCTTTTTTTTTCTTAGCTAAGTAGCATTTGCCCAGTGGATTGGATCCAACCTGCATTTCTGTGGGTGAAACAGGAAGGGTACTACTCTGTCAACACACACACACACAAAAAGCTGTGCTGAGAATTATGGGACCACCATGTACAAAAGCCCTGAGGGATGGCAGCTGTAGTATGGAGGGGAATAGGGTGATACTGAGTGAAAGAGCTGGCTGGATCCAAGCCAGTATTTACATGCCATATTATTTGAATATAATATATAACTAAGGCTGTGGTCCTAAGCACACTTAGCCAGTAAAGAGTCCCACTGAACTCAGACAGACTTCTAAGTAGCCATGCACAGGGATAGCATGGAGTAGCTCACTGTACAGGATTCTGCCCCTCGAGCCCATCCAGGAATGAGAGGGAATCCTATACTTTTACAATACATTAAACAACAACCCAGAGAGGTAGGCTACCCTCTCTGGATTTCAGAACAATAAGCCACCAGAACCTCTTTTAACTAGAGTTCCCTCCCAGCCTAAGAGCAAGGTTGAGACTCTTAGCTGGCATCTGGGTTTTACACATTAGCAACTCTTCCCAGAGATGCACAATATTTTAACTCTCCAATAGTAGTGTATGTGGTCAGCGTTTAGGCTACAGGATTTTAGGCTTGGAATTCAGGTACAACATCAAAGACAATTTTAGAAACACTAATGATTTTTATTCAATACAGAGCATTGCAATTAAACTATTCGAGATTACAAAATAAGAAAGGCTAGGCTGTTTGCCTTAACTACACAATAAAAGATACATATTTACCAAGTTGAGGAATATCCAAACAGTCCAAGGGATTTTGAAGGCAAAATCCATCGTTGCTCAACCATGTGGTCCAATTCACAAAGCCAGTCCTTTGTCTCTTCAAAGGAGAGCATTTCCAGGTGTCATAAAACAACAAGCAGGGAGCAGAGACCTCCCAAACAGGAACAAGAACACAAGAGCAGCAAAGAGAACAGAGAGAACAGAGCTCTTTCCCATTGGGAATGACCAGTTATAGGCCCATTCCAGTCACAATCAGCTGTGGCCAGGCAGCCAACTGCGAGTGGACATAGGTGTGTCCAATTTATTGGTTGCCATGGGTGCAAGTGGGGATAGGCTGGATGTCCGGAGACTCCCTCTGCAGTCAGGTGACCCCAAACTCCAGTCTCCCCATCGGCTACGTGACTTTTTGCATGCTGGCCTAGCTTCCAGAATGGAAGTGTGAAGAATGTGGGTTTATGGCATAGCAATTGAGGCCATGGGCCCACCCTTTGGCTTATAACAGGAAATAAGGCACAGCCTGTTACCAAAAGACAGAACAGGAGAATGCAGGAGACATTTAGAAATCAATATTTCTATACACTCACGCACCATTTCAAATATCCTGATACAACCTGATGATAGTAAGCTGAGTTGGGGTGCATGAGAAACATTATATGAATGTTTTTCAAGATACCCAGATTTTTAACCCCCCACCAAAAAAATCACTGTAATTTCATTTACTACCCCTGAACAATTCTAAGATATTTTTTGCAGCAGCACAGAATGAAAACCTGGTGTTTGGTAGGAAAATCAAGCATCTGCTTTAAAATACACTCATAAGAACATAAGTCATGCTCACCCTGATTCAGAAATACGGTGACTCTGAACATAGATGTTCCGTTTAGCCTTCATCAATAATAGCCACTGTGAGTCTTATCCTTCATTAATTTGTCTAATCCCTCTTTAGAACCATCCAAAATAGTGCTAATCTCCCTGTGGCAGTGAGTTCTACAAGTTATTTAATGCACTGTGTGAAGAACTACTTTTATAATCCCTATTCTGATCAATTGTCAGACTTAACCCATGTCCAAACAACCCTCATATCAATGTGCTTCTAAAGTGCATATGAATCAGCTCCAAAGCAGATAATTAATATCCCAGTTCTGTGCCAATGGAATGAACATTGCCTTTTACAAAAATCTTTATTTTGACTTAATCAGTTTTTGGGATATTGACAGGCTCATATTTTGATAGGTTTCTGCTAAAGCAAATTTTCTGATTACTCTTATATCCAATCTATTGAGTCTATGCAAGCTAAACACTCAAAAGTACACTTTTTAGTTGTGCGTCAATTTTTTTTAAAGTTTAAATGCTTGTTTCTATCAAAAATGGCATATGCAGGTATGTTTGTGTGTGGGCTTCTGTAGAGGGTAGAAAAGCCCAGAATCTTAAGTCTGCCCACTATTCAAGCAAGTAGTTGGCTTTGATTTAAAAAAAAAAAATGGTTCTATATACAAATAATGATTTTGTGAGTAACAGTAGATCAGGATTGCAGAAGCTCATGCCTGAAGATCAAATCCTTCTTCCACTTGGCCCTTTGCAACTCCCTCAAGGCCCCATTAAGTCGGCAAAACTTGCTTTGGGTCTAGCCCTAGACCTTTCTCCATAGACTATGTTGGCTAAGCATTCATTTAGTGATATCAACAGGACCTGGTCTGAGGCACATAAATCCCAGGGGAGGCCCACAATAGCAACTGTTGAGAGGATTTGCAAAAACAGCCCCATCTGTCATGGTGCATGTATATAAATATGAAGGGTGGAAGGAATGGAGAGGATGTAGATGGATATCTGTATGTGTTCTGCAGTTCCGGCTCACCCTGATGTCTTGCAAGGTTAGATCTAGAGAACTGGGTAATCACAAGTATCTAGGAATGCAGGCCAGGCCCGTAGCCAGAATTTTTTTTAAATTTGGGGGGGGGGATTTAAATGAGTCGGGGGCACCTTGCATACACACCCCAAGAAAGCACCACAAATAAAATAAAAAATTGGAAGTTGGGGGGCTTGGCAGTAAGGCAGGGGGCCAGGCCCTGAGATGCCCCACTGTAGCTATGGGCCTGATGCAGACCCATGGGGCTTTGTGGGACCAAAAAGAAGGTCAAACAGGGCAACTGACTTGGTGAGTTCTAAAGTGGCTTCAGCAAGCAAAAGTCAAAAGCAGATCTATCAGGGTCACTGGTGAATTGTTCAGATAATCAGTTATCAGGCAGAAAACATTGTGTACTGTTTAGTCTGTGTCAGGGTCAAGGTGACAGCAGCTCCAACATTGTACTTAGAAGGAACGGAGCTACAGCATTTCCCTGATCTTTCCTCAAAGAGTAATGAATTATTTCTGGTATTCTTGCCAACACAATAAGGGAATGAGCATCTCCAGTAAACATGGCTCAAAAGCTTGAAAACAGTGGTTCCATTTAGCCTTCCTAGTTAGCAGCTATAGGTAAAGAGACTGAGAGTCATTTACCATTTTATTTAGTAAATGTATACCTTGCAAACTATATAGCCTATTGGCTCCCAAGAAATAAGAACAGAAGAATGTAAGAAGAGCCCTGAAATCAGACCAGTGGTCATCTAGTCCAGCATTTTGTCTTACACGGTAGCCGCTCACACAGTTAATATTCCAATTCAAACCCTGCAATTAAAAATCAAACATTCATACAAAAGAGCAGCATCAAATTATCTAAATTCCTTAAAATGAGGCAAAAAAGCCAGAATAGCAAAAATTAAAAATGATATTAACAAAGTGGGGTGGTGGTGGGAAATGACCACATACTCAAATCAACCAAATTGTCACAGGCTGGGGTGAAAGTCAAAGGGAGTCCAGAACAAGCCAGGGTCAGGAGCCAAGAAGACAATGCAAAGTCCAAAAAGCCAAGCCAGGGTCAGGAGCCAGAAACACAGAGGCAAGTTCAAATCACTAACCAGAAATGTAGTCCAAAGCCAAGCCGGGGTCAGGAGCCAGAAACACAGAACCAAATCCAAAGCCAGGGGGGTCCAAAGGGTCCAAGAGCTGAGCTGGAGTGGAAAGAAGGGCATTTAACCCCCCCCCTTCCCTGAGTTTCTCTGCCAAAGCGGAGAGGCTCAGGGGAAAAAGGCCTCTTTGCCCACCTCCCCTTCCCCTCCCCAGCCAACCTGCCATGGTGGGATGGCTGGAGAAGGCAAGGGAAGGGTGGGCAGGCAGACATGCCTGTGTTCCCTGCCCGGTCTTCTCCAGGTGCCCCATGGCTGCAGGGCACCTGGAGAAGATCGGGCAGGGAACCCAGGCATGTTTAAAATGCCATCTGGGGAAGGGAAATAAAGGCATTTAAATTCCCCCAGGTGGTGGGGGGTCCCCACCCCTGGGCTTCTTACTGCCGGAGCACTGCTCCAGCAGGAAATTTATTTATTTATTTATTTCATTGTATTTATACCCCGCCCTCCCTGCGAATGGGCTCCCTGCGAAGACCCCTGCCTGATACTTACAACCATCTCACCTAGGATGGAGTTCCAGAAGGAAGGTGTCACCACAGAAAAGATCCTCCTGTCTCTAATGCCTCCCTACAATATATGAAGATGAGGCTCATAAATCAGGGCCTCTGCATGTAAAGGGACAACTAGATATGCACATTTCTGGGTTTGCCAAACACTTTCCGTTGTAACATAGGAATAAAATTCAGATGGATGATTTTCCTCTGGCTCTATCCCTGGAAGAGTATTTAATATTTCACTGTAATAAAAGCTTTCTCCCAAGCTGTAGTTCTATATTAAACCCAGAGAGGAAGGACCATGTGATTGTGCCAGGGTCCCAAATCTTTAGACAGGACCAGTGAATAAATATGCTGTGCTAGGAAAACAGACAAAACTGAGCATCGCATTCATACTATGACAGCAAGGTTTATTTATAGAAGCTTTTTTTGTGGCAGTAGAGTGGCTACATCATGTATTGAAGCATCCTCTCGGTTTGAGATAAAAGGAACTTGAAAACTCTCTCCTCTTTTCCCCCCATCTTACTCCAAAGGTAAAGAAGCAATCCATATAAAAAAAATATCAAAGACTCATTCCAAGGACAAAGCAAGTATGGCTAGAAAGAGAGAAGGATCTATTTCAACCAATACAGGAAGGGAAGGGGGAGTAGCAAGGAAGATGAGGGGGGTGAGCAATGTACTAAATTGTGAGCACTGATTGTGAGCCGCCCTGAGCCCGTCCACGGGGAGGGTGGGATAGACATTTAATAATAAATAAAAATAAAATAAAATAAAGCAATTAATAATATCACAGAAATACAAAATGCATGTGCACACTGTCCAGACATTTATTTTGATGTCTGAGTTTATTTTCAAAGCTTAGTTATGCATAAATGTTATGGTTCTTGTATCGTTTTGACAAAAATCTTGTCATACCTTTTCTAAGGACCAATCAAAATAACACAAAACAGCAAGCAAGCTTTTGAGTTCTCCAGAACTCTTCATCAGGCTGGATGTTTAAAGGGGGGGTGATGGAGAAAATACATTTCAGGCCCTGATCCTTTTGTCTGCAAACTGTGTAGAATGCCAGGTAGATGTGAATTGAGCATGGTGCTGGGTGGAGCTGGCCAGTATCAGGCTATAGCTTTGGCCTTCTAGAAACGAGAAGGAAAAAATGTAGCCTCCAACTGAAACTATAGGAAGAATATTTGTATTGTGTGTGTGTGTAGCATGCATTCAAGTCACAGCTGATTTGTGGCGATCCCAGCAAGGGGCTTTCAAGGCAAGCGGAAAGCAAAGGTGGTTTGCCATTGCTTTCTTCTGCAGATTCTTGGCAGTATCCTGTCCAAGTACTGACCCTGCTTAACTTCTAAGATCTGACAGGACTGGGCTAGACCCTGCCACCTTCCCTCCCGTATTTATATTAACACCACCTAATTTGTTCAGATCTACCCCAGCAGCCCACATATTGCAACCCCATAGGGTTTTTAAGGCAAGAGACACAGAGGTGGTTTGACATTGCCTGCCTCTGTGAAGCAACCCAAGACTTCCTTGGTAGCTTCCCATTTGAGTACTAACCAGGGGCTGACCCTGCTCAACTTCTGAGACTGGATGAGATCAGGGTAGCCTGGGCTATCCTTTGGCCCAACACAGCCCACCTACAATCTCTGCTTTTTGTTTTGAGAGCTTTTTGTAATAGCCACTGTGTGACCAGAGATCGGGGATGGCCATTTTTAGTTAGTGGTGACTAATATTTTAATATATTACTGAATTGTTACTATTTAGTAGAATATGGGAGTATTTTTCACTTGTTTCTAAAAGGGAAGCTGACATGGAGATACCTAAACTGGGTTTATTGGGAAAGTGATTCACTACTATAGGAAGATTACCAACACATATATCAGCTTTGGAAACCTTGTTTGGTATCGCAGGCAAATGCAGCCAGTGTGACAATAATCCTGTATTCTGCCTTCCAAGAGCTCTTCTTTGTAAACTACCTCCACTTACCAACTAGGCCCAATGAAACTGGCCTGCCGCCCACTGCAGTTTGGCAAAATGCCACATTAGCAGATGGAAGTCAAACTGGGCATGCCAAAGAACCAATGTATGCATCAAGTCCTAGTATTATGGTCCAAATTCTATTATGTCCATGAATATTGACGTCTAAGGCTGCGCTCAGAATTTCTCCCCTTGGAAACAAGGGCATGCCATTTGTAAATATGCCAGCCGAGAGTGTGAGATGAATATTCTCAATTACTGCAGCCATTATGGAATGTTCTTATCTTCCCCAAATGGAAAAAAATGCAAATAACAGAACGAATCAGAGGTGATTCATTTTGATAGAGTCCTAACTTGAAAACAGATCAAAGACAAACACACGCAACAGCCCACTGTGGCTCTCAGTTATCCAGAGTATTCGGAGAAAGAGACTCCTTAGAACAGGAACCAGTAGTAGTCACCCTGCTGCCAAATGTGTTCCTTATCATGCTGAACCAATTACAGAAATAATTCATAACCATTTCATTAACATAGCCTCTGGTTCTGGCAAACCTTGTGGGCTCTTTACATGATACCACACAGAAATGTTCTTTCCATCCATTTTTAATTGTCTCATAGGGCGTCTTTCAAGATTTAAGTTAGCATAGGCTTCATTTCATAATTTATGGACCAGGCCCCTTTCTACTCTGATAAATTTTGATTGATGACACATTTCATGAAACGAGGAGTCCACTGTCTTCCTGTAAAACTTTTAAGAGAAGGGGCTGGTTGGCAGTTTTTTTTTGGGGGGGGGGGGTGGGTTACTGACACTAAAAATAGTCTTTTGAACTTCCATATCCGATGTTATTTTGCTTATATATTCACTATGGAAGTTTCTACCAAACCCTTCTGACAAAATGGCACTCAGGACAGCTTACAGAGTTAAAGAAAGAAAGACGAAAATGTAGTAATAAAAGTGGCATAAGACAGAAAGAGCTGAAAGCAGGAGGCAGCAATAATGAGCATAAGAGAACCAGCAACAAAAGCCCAATAATGTAAAATGGTAAAACAGGCCAATCAAAGCATTGAAAACAGTAATTTTTATCCTGGAACTTGTCGGTTGGAGTAACAAGCTCCACGATTCGGATTTTAAAACATTTCTTCATGGTCATGATATATTATGTTTACAGGAAACTTGGATTCAGAACTCTGACTTTTCCGTCATCCAGGGTTACAGAGCCTACTCTGTGCCTGCAGTTAAAACAATTCAAGGGGATGTGGAAGTGGAGGTTTGGTAACATTTGTTGAAGTTCAAGTATTAGAAAATAGCCACTCCAAAAATTTCCAGACCCTATTCATTAAAGGTTTTTATGTGTCAATGTGTATATCCTTCCAGGGAGTTCACAGTACCAGGAAAGGGGCCACATTTGGAACTCTTTAACTGATTCACTGGAAACACTACTTTTTCAATATTCAAACGGACATGTTATATTGTGTGGAGACTAATGCTAGAACAGGGTTGGGTGAATTGGATACTAGAACTGGCCAGAATGCACAGAGAGCCAGGCACGCCCAATTCCTAGATCATTCATCAAAGGACAGGGTGTTAAATAGATATGGTCTAAAATCATTAGAATTGCTGTCATTGACTAATTTACATATTCTGCACAGCACAGATTTCATCTGGAGGGACCTTTACTTATGTGTTCACCTATAGAACCAGTACAACAGTTTATATAGCTATATAGTCTTCACTAGTGTCTTCAGTGGCTAAATTTGAAGTCGTTGATGTTCCTATGAGTGACCACTGCCCACAGCATCTGTTTCTTAATACTAATGGCAATGTTTTTATGAGACCTGTTCCAGACATTGCAGAGAATGTTTTATCCAGTTGCAGGAGACTCAAATGGTCCAAAAAATTAGGTAACATCCTTTTTCAAACATTAGCAAGTCCAGATCTGAGCTCAGCACATAGCTCAGATGCCATAAAAATCTTTAAGGATATTAACATCCAACTTAAGCCCTTACTTATAAATAATAGGCCCTTGAAATTGATACAACATGCACAAAACAGCTGGTATGGTCATGAATGTAAAGCACTTTAAAAAGAACTAGTTTATTTCATGAGACGAGTGAGGCAAAATAGTGTTGGGGTGCTGATGTCTCAGCTTCTAAAACTTAGGTCTCAATATAAAAAAATATTTAAACAAAAGAAACTATGCGAAGTTTCTATGGACCAAGCTAGAATGAGCTGTCTTTGAAAAGAATGACTCTCATTTTGGGAAACTGGTCTCAAATGTAAAAAGTAGCCCTTTCTGTCAGATCAATGCCTATATATCAGGTAAAGATTGGTTTATGTATTTCAATAATGTTTTTGGACTCCAATCTTCTCATTTGGAGAGGGCTGAAACACTCCAACAAGATGCCCCCCAGACATTTTGGATTCCCGGACTGGCCCCCTGTCTCCAAATCAGAGATTAGAGTCTTAATCATAGAATCATAGAATTACAGAGTTGGAAGGGGCCATACAGGCCTTCTAGTCCAACCCCCTGCTCAATGTAGGATCAGCCTAGAGCATCCCTGACAAGTGCTTGTCCAGCCGCTGCTTAAAGACTCACCACCTCCCTAGGCAGCTGATTCCACTGTTGCACAACTCCTACTGTAAAAAAGTTTTTCCTAATATCCAGCCTTAATTTAAACCCGTTATTGCGAGTCCTATCCTCTGCTGCCAACAGGAACAGCTCCTTGCCCTCCTCTAAGTGACAGCCCTTCAAATATTAAAGATAATCATCATATCCCCCCTCAACCACCTCTTCTACAGACTAAACATTCCTAAATTCCTCAGCCTTTTTTCATAGGGTTTGATCTCCAGGCCCCCAATCATCCTTGTTGCTCTCCTCTGCACATGCTCCATTCTGTCCACATTCTTTTTGAAGTGAGGCCTCCAGAACTGCACACAATAATACAGGTGTGGCCTGACCAATGCAGTGTACAGCCGAACTATGACATCTTGCAATTTGGATGTTATGCCTCTGTTGATACACAAGATCGCATTAGCTTCTTCTGTCACTGCATCACACTGGCTGCTCATATTTAACTTTCAGTCCACCCTTACCCCAAGATCTTGTTCACACACACTGCTACTCAGAAGTATATCCCCATCCAGTATACATGTTTCTAATTTTTGTTACCCAGATGTAGAACTCAGCATATCCTTGTTATATTGCATCTTGTTCACATCTGTCCACTTATCCACTGTGTGCAGATATCGTTGAATTCTATATCTGCTGGTATGTTCACTGCTCCACCCAGTTTGGTGTCATCTGCACATTTAATGAGTAGCCTCTCCATACCTCATCCAGATCATTTATAAATGAATACATGATAAACTCACCTACCATTATGTAAAACAAAATTTTAATCTGATTTAAATTTTAGCACTCAAAATGTATCTTTTCTTTTTTAAAATCCAGAAAAAACAAATACACACTTCCTGCTTATCTAATCTTCAAGACTAATTTTATTCAAATATACTTGGGATGAAGCTCTAATGACATCTAGTAGGACTAATGTTCAAGAAAATTCTCATAGAATCATATTGCTGGTGTAATTTTCAGCAATAGGAATTTTCAAAATGAAATGTGCCTTAATTTTGCTTTCAGTGAATTATGGGTTCCTTTTCTGCAACTATGGGACTGGATGGGTTAACAGATGAGTCAGATTCTCTAATATATCAAGAAATGCTTTTCTAGGGATTCATATGTCTATGGTCCATGAATCTTCTAAAAGGTTATATACTACATCTACACGGAGGTGTTTCTTTCAAAATGTCTTCATCAAATATCTTCTTGGTGAAGTTGATTCATTACTGGGCCCTGAGGCTAGCAATCCTAAAACCAAACTGTAAAAAATTAAGAAAAGGCAATGGGAGTTTGTTGCTGTTGTTGTAGATAGTAATCACAAACTTTGCCCCCTGGACCAAAATAAAAAAAAGGGAAATGCTTTCCTCTATCTTTAAAAATTCTCATATTCCAAGCCTTTCATATATCTTATTACAAAAAAACAACAATTTTAAATCTTTCACGAAGGTCCCAAATTCACTCTGATTTCATTGTTTCCAACATGGCAGATTATTATTTTTTAATATAGGGACTCCATCACTCCATCTACACTTCTTTTGGCTATTCTATTTAAAAGAAATTATGTTTCAACATATAAAAACATTTTCTAATTAAAGTTTCCCCTCTATAACTCATTAACTGAGAAACTTGTTATTTATTGAAGCAATTTCTAGGCCAGTTGCTCAGCCAAAGGCACTTGACAAAAATTTTAATCACAGTTATAGGCCCATTTAAAATTATAAAATCATCAGCATCAAAATTAATAAAATGGCAACAGAGAATACATAAAATAGAAAAAGACAGCTGTGCCAATTAGTTTTGCATTGTCTTCTACTTTTGTAATTGCGTTTTCTGCATTGTTTATGATATGCCCTATCTGATACCTTTTGCTTTTTGAATTGCTTTTCTAACTTCTGTAATCCTGGTCCTATTGCACTGTGTATTGGATATCTTATGTTGTCTGATTACATTGTATTATATTGTGTGACTCACCTTGAGAAAGGTGGGCTACAAGTAAAGTGTGAGGCTCTGCCTGCTCTGTAGGAGATGGCCTTTGCTCCACCATCTTGCAACAGGCTTGGAGGGAGGCCTTCATGAGGGGAGGGGAGGAGGATACTTCATCTGGATCCTCTGCCTCCTTGTCAGACACAACCCCTGCACAATATCTGGGTGGCCAACTGCCACTATCATGGCACATAGAATTAAAGACAACTAGATATACCAATCAGGGCTTTTCCACTTTCTTTGGTCAGTTCTGGCCCCATAATGCTCCAGTTTATCCCTGATTTATGCACATATTTTTGTGCCTTTAGTGTTTGCTTCAAGTTTGTTTTTTCGGTTTTTTCCAGTTCTTTTGAGACCACGTTTACCCTAGTGTTTTTCTGGCAGCCTATTCTGAGTCAGCTTTTTCCTCATATGTAATGTTTCTGTTGGTTTTCTTTATTCCACCCCCTCCCACCCACCTCCAGCCTACTATTCAATGATTGGTCTGTCATGGCCAAACCACTCCCTCTCCCCCCTCCTTGAAAACAAGATATAAGGAAAAAAAACATATCTTCATGAGGGCAGGATCTAGACCCGGGGTGTCAAACTCATTTGTTATGAGGGCCGGATTACACATAAATTGGACTTTGTCAGGCCAGGCCATGTGTGTCATAAAATATAATGCCAGGTAGCAGAGATATAAGCTTCATTAAGGACACAAACAAAATCAAAGATATCATAGCAGCTATTCCATTGAAGCCCCACATTAGGAGAGTGTGTGTTAAAACTAATATTTCTCTAAAAAAACTGAAGTTCCTTGAGTTTGTTGAACTCTATATTTTGACTGTGGTTAGTCCCAAACAAGTGCCCTTTTCAGCACTTGTTCAGCTATTATTCCATCAGAGCTCTACATTAGGAGGTTGTGTGTATTAAAATTAATATTTCTCTGCAAAACTGGAGTCTCTTGAGTTTGCAGAACTCTATATTTTAACCCTGGCTGGTCCCAACCCCCCCCCCCCAACCAAAACACCAAATCTAAATGGTCTGCGCCTGGCA
>NW_015161950.1:1051024-1064106 GCF_001447785.1 Gekko japonicus | reverse complement strand
ATGGAAATTGCCAGGTTCCCCCCCCCCCCCGTCTACTCGGAGTGGCAGTGGCTCACCAGGGTCTCGGGGTTTTTTTACAGGGTGGTTTAAGATAAGAGGCGCTGCGGTGGCTCAAGTGGTTAAGACGCTGAACTGCAGGCTGTGGAAGGTCAGTAGTTCAGCAGTTTGAGACCCGGGTGCCGCATGATGGAGTGAGCTCCCATCTCTAGTTCCAGCTCCTGCCAACCTTGCAGTTCGAAAGGAAGAAATTGCAAGTAGATAAATAGGTACCACTTTGGTGGGAAGGTAACAGCGTTCCGTGCACCTTGGTGTTTAGTCATGCCGGCCACATGACCACGGAAACGTCTTCGGACAGCGCTGGCTCTTCGGCTTTGAAACAGAGATGAGCACCACATCCCTAGAGTCAGATTCGACTGGCTTTTGAGCAAGGGAACCTTTACCTTTACTTTAAGATAAGAATTTTGGGTGTCCTCTCCAGTACTTGTTCTGCTATTATTCAATTGGAACTCCACATTAGGAGGGTGTGTGTGTTAAAACTAATATTTCTGTACAAAACTGGAGTCCCTTGATTTTGAAGAACTCTATATTTTAATCTTGGCTGGTCCCAAATCTCCCTCCCCATTAAAAATATAAATACAAATATAAATGATCTGAGCGTAGGACTCAGGGGAAGAACATGAAATGGCAGAGCTTTGCTGCCTCCCCCCACCCCGGTCTACTCAGAGTGGCAGTGGCTCTCCAGGGTCTCAGGGTGTTTTTCACAGGGTGCTTTGAGATAAGAATTTTGGGTGTCATCTTCAGCACTTGTTCTGCTATTATTCCTTTGGAGCTTCACATGGGGGGTGGTGATAAAACTAATATTTCTCTGCGAAATTGGAGTTCCTTGAGTTTGTAGAACTCTGTATTTTAACCTGGCTAGTCCCAAACCTCCCTCCACCATGCCCTTAAAACATGCCTATCTAAATTGGAAAGGTGGGGGGATACTGGGAGTTTGCAAAGCAATTTTTTTAAATAAAAAAGAAGCACAAGGATCATAGCAGAAGGACCCCATCCCCAGGTCCTACCTGTGAGAAGGACTACGGAGGCTGGGAGCAGTGCCTGGGAAATCTGGCAGCCACGGCTTCTGCTTCCTGCTCTCAGAAACAGCCCAGTGCTCTCTGCTCAGAGGCAGCCCCACCTGTGCTTCCTGCTCTCAGATGCAGCCCCACACTCTGGGCAGAGGATGGGCAGGGGAGGGGGGAGAGAAGAGAGCCCACTCCCAGGCTGGATTGAAGAAGAAGGAGGAGGAGGAGGAGGAGGAGGAGGAGGAGATTGGATTTATACCCCACCCATCACTACCCAAAGGTGTCTCAGAGCAGTTTACAAACTCCTTTCCCTTCCCCTCCCCACAACAGACAACCTGTGAGGTAGGTGGGGCTGAGAGAGCTCTGACAGAAACTGCTCTTTTTCAAGAACAGCTCTTAACAGAACTATGGCTTGCCCAAGGTCATCCAGCCAGGTGCAAGTGGAGGAGTGGGGAATCAAACCCGGTTCTCCCAGATTAGAGTCCGTGCACTTAATCACTACACCAAACTGGCCTGGGCAGACTGGTTCCGGCCTGCAGGCTACAGGTTTGACACCCCTGAGCAAGACTCTTACTTTTTAAAATGAAAACTGAGTATTCAGAGAATCTGATCAGTTTATTATTTATTTATTTTTATTTACGTATTTATTCAATTTATACCCCACCCTCCCCACCAAGGCAGGCTCAGGGCAGCTTATTAGAATGCTCCAGTGATACATCAATATTTTAGTGCAGTTTTTAAAATAAAAAAAGCAAAAACAAAGGAGTGCTGTGATGCCACCAGTGACACCACCGATGATGACAGCACCCTACCTTGAACATTCTTGTTCTTGAAGGCATGTGCAGAAGAAACTGACTCCACAACTGTAAAAATGCACGGGATGGGCAGACATGTGGAAGAACCCTCCCCAAACCAATTCCAGTGCTTTTGGATCAACTTCAAAGAAAACCAGGAGTAAGTCCATCGTGTGGAAAAACTAAAAATACTTCCATTCACAGCCAGTGAGTACTATTGAGTCCAGTAGAGCTTACCCTGTATGATTGAATGTTAAGACGTGCGACTTCTTTCAGTCAATAAATACCAGCAGTTGACCAGATTAACCACTTTACAAGCATGTTAGCAGAAACCAAGTAGGAGGGGGGATTAAATTTGGGGGGGGGGATTAAATTTTAACATGACAACAGTGAGGTAACTCCTTTCAAGCCAACGTTTTACCCTCATTTATACATATCTAAAACTTGCAGGGGAGGGAGAGTCCACTTGGGCAGTGGGGCAATTCTGAGTGAATAACATCTGGCAAGGGAAAGGATTAAGTCTTCTTCTTCCCTTCTGCTCTGCTCAAAATCATCCTCTTCTGAAGATCAGGTTGGGAAATTCCTTGAGATTTGGGGGTGGAGCATTGAGAGGGCAAAGTCTGGGGGAGCAGAGAGATCTCCGTAGGGAATAACGGAATTGATTTCACTCTCCAAAGCAACCATTTTCCACTGGGGAGCTAATATCTGTAGTCTGGAGATCAGTTATAATTCCTGGTGATCTCTAGGCCCCACCTGGAAGTTGGCAACCCTGCCTAAAATTAGTTTTTATTTTAAAAATAAAATTTGCCCATAAACTGCAGTAGCCATAGGGGGAAAAAGGCATCATCTTTTGGTTTTGCATCAATGTTAAGTTAAAGACTGAAAATAGGTTTGCCCTTCACATACAACTTTCTGAATGAGTTCCCAGTCTGTACTACTTTTGAGGAGAGTACAAACACAATAAGCTATCCTCCTGGAAAGTAGCACAAAATACATTTGGTGGGGAACATAGGAACCATTCACTAACAATATTAGTATTGATCACAGTGAGTCAGTTGGACTCCGGCTGATGTTGGGATGTGAACAAGCAACCTGCAGGAACTTTGGAGGCTGAAGCAATAAATAACAGTAAAATACTAGGAAGTGTTAAGGATCATCTTTAAATGGGGGAACACTTTAAAGAGTTCCTAGGAGGTGCAGTACAATTTTATTTGACATTTATTTAAAGATCAGCTCCTCTAAATGACCAATCATTTCCAGTCACTGGGCTTGTTACTTGTAACAGGTTTCATGTTGCCATTTCTGGGGTTTTAAATAGCCTACATGACTTGAAAATAAATCCTCTTTAGTTACAAGTATCCTTGTCATGCATAGAATTATCAGACAATTCTTTTTGACTAGATGCATATTCAAATGTATTTTTCCTAAGTCATAGTTCAATGCGTGTGCATACCCAGAACCTGCACTTCCCATTACATTCAACATTATATACCACTTCCTTCTAAATATATTGACATTGACATAAATGAAGGAACCCTGTATCATGGAGAGCTTCACTTGTGCAAAGGAGCCCTGTAGGGTTTCAAGTTGTTCCAGAGCTCCTTAGATAGAGACCAAGTCATAACACTTATTTGATGGCCTAAAATTTATCTGCCTCTCCATGATGAAGAGCCATTCCTGTGATGAGCAGGATGTCTATAAAGGGTTAAAATAAATTGTAAGAAAGTTCAGTTCTCTAGCCCTTCTGCTTTTGCCTAGTTCTGTGGTCGAGATGAGCAGTGACAATGTAGAGAAAGAATAAAGGTAAAGGTAAAGGTTCCCTTGCTCGAAAGCCAGTCGAATCTTACTCTAGTGTTGCAGTGCTCATCTCCGTTTCAAAGCCGAAGAGCCAGTGCTGTCCGAAGATGTTTCTGTGGTCATGTGGCTGGCATGACTAAATGTCAAGGCGCACAGAACGCTGTTACCTTCCCACCGAAGTGGTGCCTATTTATCTACTTGCAATTTCTTGCTTTTGAACTGCTAGGTTGCTTTCGAACTGCATAAATAAAATGTGAGAATCATGGAGGGCAACTGCTTCTCAAAAAGTCTTGTAAGCTTTAGTCCAGGTAAATAAGATTCATCCCCTTAGAAATTATGTCCAAATTATTGGCCAAAATATGCAGATGTTAAAGAAAGAGAAACATGGCTGAGTCTCAAAGAGATTTTATCATTTTCATCATTCCTTACCAACTCCCTAGCAGTTGTAACTCTCTCTTCTCTTGCATCTAATGCCAAAAGGGAGGGGAGACAGAAACCATTCCAATGTCAACAGCACCTCTTGGAGCCCAAGGCATAGATTTGACATGTTGCTGTGTACTTCCCATGACAACCATGTTATGCAGATTAGCAGAAGGTCTGGCAGGCTGCAAAATAGCTAGCAATAAAAATGGAAAGCATTCCAAATTCAATTTGCAAAGAGTACAAGCCCAAGTTTACTCATGCTTAACACAAACCCAGACACTTAGCTTTATCTTTAGAAACCAAAGCAAACAGACAGACAAATAATCTTATTCATTACAGAGGATACTCTTTTTAAAAACAATAATGTTATTGGGCACTTTCAAATGTTAAACAATACAGTTTCAATCCACTTCAGCAACCATTTGCAAGTGGATTTTGCCATTTCACACAGTAAAATCCAGTTGCAAAGTGCATTGAAAGTGAATTGAAAGTGTGTTATTTAGTGTTGTGAAAGTGCCCATATTTCAGAGTTGTGTAGGCCCCTTGCAGGGAAAGGGATGGAGATGATTGTGTTTGGATTACAGGCTGTAACTTTTATTGAACGTTCAATAAAATAATATAGAGAGAGTTTGAAATTATTGTTCTCAAATCCATACAGGCCAACTAGATAGACAAAAATACTGAGCAGAAAACAAAGAGAATGAGGAAGAGTCCTCAAAACCACCTATATGCAATCCCTTATGTCCTGGAATATCCTTTTTCCCCTGAGAGGGATTAAGAGTTAATGAAGGGTTATTTTGGAGTGACAATTCTTTAAAATCTCGGACATAAGAACATAAGAGACGCCAATGTTGGATCAGGCCAAAGGCCCATCCAGTCCAACACTCTGTATCACACAGTGGCCAGAAATACCAGTGCCATCAGGAGGTCCACCAGTGGGGCCAGGACATTAGAAGCCCTCCCACTGTTGACCCCCCCCCCAAGCACCAAGATGACAGAGCATCACTTGCCCCAGAGTCCCTATCTATACCTTGTGGCTAATAGCCACTGATGGACCTCTGCTCCATATGCTTATCTAATTCCCTTTTGAAGCCGTCCATGCTTGTAGCTGGCACCACTTCCTGTGGCAGTGAAGTCGAAGTGTTAATCACTCTTTGGGTGAAGAAATACTTCCTTTTATCCGTTCTAACCCGACCGCTCAGCAATTTCATGGAGTGCCCATGAGTTCTTGTATTGTGAGAAAGGGAGAAAAGTACCTCTTTCTCTACCTGTTCTTTCCCATGCATAATCTTATAAACCTCAATCATGTCACCCCTCAGTCGTTGTTTCTCCAAGCTAAAGAGCCCTAAGCGCTTTAACCTTTCCTCATAGGGAAAGTGTTCCAATCCTTTTATCATTCGAGTTGCCCTATTCTGCACTTTTTCCAAAGCTATAATATCCTTTTTAAGGTGTGGTGACCAGAACTGCACACAGTATTCCAAATGAGGTCGCACCATTGATTTATGTAGGGGCATTATGATATTGGCTGATCTGTTTACAATACCCTTCCTAATAATCCCCAGCATAGCATTGGCCTTCTTTATTGCAGTCACACACTGTCTCGACATTTTCAGTGAGTTATCTACTACAACTCCAAGATCTCTCTCTTGATCAGTCTCTGCCAGTTCAGACCCCATCAACGTGTATTTATATTTAGGATTTTTGGCTCCAATGTGCATCACCTTGCACTTGGCCACATTGAACCCTATTTGCCATGTTGACACCCACTTGCACATCCATGACAGATCCCTTTGGAGTGCCTCACAATCCTCACTGGGGTTCACCACCCTGAACAACTTTGTATCATCCACAAATTTAGCCACTTCACTGCTTACTCCCATCTCCAAATCATTAATGAACAAGTTAAAAAGCAGTGGACCAAGTACTGATCCCTGCGGTACCCCACTGCTTACCACCCTCCACTGAGAAAATTGCCCATTTATACTCACTCTCTGTTTTCTATTAATTAGCCAGTTTTTATCCATAAAAGGGCTTGTCCTTTTATCCCATGATTTTTTAGCTTACTTAGGAGCCTTTGATGAGGAACTTTATCAAAAGCTTTCTGGAAGTCAAGGTAAACAATATCTATTAGATCCCCCTTGTCCACATGTTTGTTTACCCCCTCAAAGAACATTAACAGTTTAGTGAGACAAGATCTTCCCTTACAGAACCCATGCAATTGTTTATTTACATGGTCAATGTGCCTCTTAACTACTGACTCCGGAGATTTGAGATCAATAAGCAATTCGCCTTCTTTAGTTGTTTGATTGGATTTAAAGGCATATTCTGCTTTATTCCTCCTTATTATCTGAGGTGGATCCTCATAATTTCTTAAAAGAGGGTTCTTCCCTTTCTGATAATATGACTGCACAGGAAACACTTGGTATTTTTTAAGGTGCTCCTGTATGGAGAACATCAGTGTTGGTATCCTGAGGGAGTAAAAATGGAGCCTAATTCTATCACCTCTTAGAAAACACGGAACATGTTCCAAAATTTTAAATAAATAGAAGATGGGTGCTTTGGTACCAGATAGGAAAGGTGATCTCTAGCAGCCCATTTTCTCATCCAGTTTATCATTCGCCCATTATATGGGAGGATGTTTAGCAATACTTTACTGCATTCAGGTATCAGGGGTTGTTAAAGTGGATCCAGATTAGTTACAGGTTTCAAGTTTTCATCTTTTTGCTTTTCTATATTGGACACCCCACTTTCCCCTCCCTTGTCCTTAATTTGTTGCAGCATCCCATCTCTTTGTTTGCATAATTTTTGCATTCTCATTGGTGAAGTAGATGGTGCTACTACAGCTTTCACTACTTTTGCTTCTATACTATTACTATTACTTCCCTTGTTTCCTTTATTACCCGTTTCCAAAAGTTCTTCAGTATATCTTGTCAATACATCTAATTTTTTCAAAAAATTTCCCCAGCATATCAGAAATTAGAATTGTCTGAGTTTCCAACATTTCTAAATCTGTTTGTTGTTTTTTCCATTTTTTATTTTTTCCCCAACAGATCTAAAAAAGCTATATGGGATGGCAAACTCTGAGAGGGGTCTGATTAAATATTTAAGGGACTTGGGGGGTCATATCTCTATTCATAAGAGGCGCAAATCTCTTTGATGTTTCTATAGTTAAAAATTCCTCCATCTTTCTCTGTTTAGAGGGGGGTGAGTTTTCATCCAGGACCTGTACTCTTTTTCTTCACATTATCATACGTATAATCTAATTTTGTCTAATCCAATAAGACTTTATCAATTTACATAGGTAGAAAGCTAAAAATCAGATAAAATCAGTTAAAAGAGGTCTTTATTCCCTCATCTATTATTAATTTATTAATTGCTATTTTAATTTATTATATCAAAACACAATCAATTTGCAAATAAATACCAATAACTACAGTATCAAAACATAAATAAAACTGCTTTTCACTTTAATCTTTATACCATTAAAAATCTTTGGGCATAAAACCTCTATAATCTTGGGACACCTAACCAAAGAACAAGCCTTAAAGGTTTATAAGGGTCAGAAGTCCTACAAACCTCAACAAGAGGCAAAATAAGTTAGAGGCAAAAGATAATCATACGACCATACAGTAACATACAAGCCAAAGTCTGCCACACCCTACCAAGACCACTGTCAAATACTGCCACACCATGCCAAAGTAAAAAAACTTTCTGCTTCAAATTCTAACTTGAACGCTTAGCTCATAAGTGAGCTCATAGATGAGCAACTTTTCCCTCCCACCACTGGCTCTATAACTGTCGCTTTACAAGCAGAAGCTTCAGCGTCCAACTTGCTCCAACTCTTTGGAATTTTTTTAGAGAGTCATCCAAGCAGTATCCTATTCCTATTCCTACCTCCCTTAATAATAAGGACACCAGCCAACTAGCAGGACAAGCCAACTAAGCTAACAAGCAGAGATAAGAGATAAAAATACTAAAAATAAAACCCTCCTCAAAGCAGAGTGCAGCACACAGCATCGTTCTCAGCTCAGCCAAAACCAGAAATGGAAGTATAGAGGTTCTCATGGAAGTCAGTATTGGTCTATTATTAGTGTGTCAGGCTAGGACTGGGGAAATCTAGGTTTAAATCCCCATTCAGCCACAAAGTTCCCTGGATGACCTTAAGTGACAGTACCATCCTAAACAGAGTTACATCCTTTTAAGTATCACATTTCATTCATGTATTGTTCTGGAAGCTCATTCTGCACAACCTTCTACTCCTCAGTTCCAGTTTAAGAGAACTTCTAGATTTAATTTTGGAACCGCAATCAATGCAGTTTGTCACAATTTTCAGAGCCCTCCATTCCTTTGCGGGGTTTTTTGCGCCCGTACACTACTAAATGTGCACGTGCACATTGATAAAACACAACAAAAAAGCAGTATTTTTGTGTGGTGTGTCACCAATGTACAAACTACATCTAGAGAATCATGATACTTCTTTGCAATGTTTTATCAATGCACATGACTAATGGAGAAGAGAGAGAAGGATAAGTATGAACTGAAGGCTGTGGCAAGCCACAGAGTACTATGTACAAAATTCAGAAATAAAAAATGGAGCAATGAATGTTTCCTAATGCCTTGATTCTATCTGGGGAAACAACAAAATCTGAAGAGAAATTTGAATGGGGAGGATTTCAGAATTTTCCCTATTCCAATTTATATTAGCTGATTTAAGTGTATATCTTTGGGTGAAGTACTTCAGTCTAGTTCAGATCCTCTTGAAGCAGTAAGGAATTACTCTGAACTCTATAAATTATAAATAAAATTATGTTGTTGAAGGCTTTCATGGCCAGAGTTCATTAGTTGTTGCAGATTTTTCAGACTGTATGGCCGTGGTCTTGGCATTTTAGAACCTGATGTTTCGCCAGCAGCTGTGACTGGCATCCTCAGAGAAAGATGGAGTACTTTCTGTCTCAAGGTAAAAAGAAAAATGGTAGGCAGATAATTTATATCTACTCAGGAAGGTGGGGTAGGGCTGAGTCATTATCTTGTAGGAGTTCCCCAGGCTGTGACATGCTAATGGAAGAGCTTTCCTGAGGAGGTTCTTTTGCATATGGATTGGCTGCTGAAATTCTAATCTTATCTATAGTGCTAGTGTAAGATGTAGAGCATTTTGTGTTTTTCAGGACAGGAAACCATGCCCTATATATTTTTAAACTCTCTTCTTTCCTGTTGAAATTGTGTTTATGTTTAGGAATTTCAATGGCTTCCCTGTGTAATCTGACATGGTAATTGGATGTGTTGCCCAGCCTTTCAGTGTCTTGGAATAAGATACTGTGTCCTGTTTGAGTTAGGCTATGTTCTGCCACTGCTGATTTTTCAGTTTGGCCCAGTCTGCACTGTCTTTCATGTTTAAGATTGGGAATGTTTAAGACTGGGAATGTAAATGCCACTCAGATATCAAAAGTGCATTTGCACTGTGATCAAATATATATTTACCAGTGACAACTCTCGAGAAATGGAATTCAGATCCATTCTTTAAAGAGAAAGACCATTGTTTTACATCAATAGCAGATTAAGTACAAATTCATAGATTTTTCGCTTCATAATATTTTGGAAGAAAACTTACTATTTCTTCATTGGCCACTGAAAGACATGTTGCAAGCATATTAATAATAACTTGAGCATTACATTGCTGAATTGCTGATTATCCAATTAAATTCCTCCCAGTAGTTTTAATACTCTGTATAATAATCTTGGAAGTTTATTACTGGATTACAATGGCATTTAGAGAGAAAGAGTCTTTGAATCTGATACTTACTAATACTAATTCATCACCAATTATTAAAGAAGAAATATGGCATGAGTAAAATGTCTGTCTTATCATTTTTGAACGACATAAGCATTTCTCTTTACATATAAGGTTAATCTGTTGAATTCTGATGGATTTGTAGGTGAAGCGTCTTTAAACAGTAGATAAAGGAAATTAAACTAATCTATGTGTAAACGAGAAATATGTGCTAGGAAGCCATGAGATAAAGCTGGTCCAATAGCTGTCTTCAGTGATATGTCAATGAGAATTTCCTCTGTGTTTCTGCTGCTTGGCTTGTAGAAACTCGGAATTCCTTCACAGACTTCTAAACATTTTATAATGAGTAATCAGTGTATTCAATGAAATACTTAACATGCCACAGCCACAAAGGTACTGCATCTTCAGGAAATAAAAGGGCAGGATCCACATGTGCTCATTTATGGAGGAACCTTATATTCATAGAAAAACCTCTTGCAGGAGTGGACTAGGGTTACCAACTTCCAGACGAAACCTGAAATTCTGAAGGAATCACAGCTGGTTTCCAGATTCAATCCCCTGGGGTAAATAGCATTAATCCATCTAATCCCCCCTTAAAGCTGTTTATTCCTGTGGCCATCACTACATCTTCTGGCAGTGAATTCCACATTTTAATCACTCTGTAAATAAGGATTTCCTTTCATCCGTCCTAAAGTTAGCATCATTGGATGCCCTTGAATTCCAGTATTTTGAGTTCTAGCATTTTGGGAGAGGGAGGAAAAAGTTCCCTTTGTCAACTCTTTCCACCCCCTGCATAATTTTATAAACCTCTGTCATGTCTCCCCTTAGTCATCTCTTTTCTAAACTGAAAAGTCCCAGACTCTTCAGCCTTTCCTCATAGGGAGGTGTTCCAACCCCTTCATCATCTTGGTTGCCCTCCTCTGTGCTTTTTCCAGTTCTGCAATGTCCTTTTTGAGATACAGTGACCAGAACAGCCACTAGTTATTTGTTTCAGAAGCATGTGACTTAGGCATGTGGGTACAGCTTCCACTCATGTGAACCAGAACCATGAGAAAAATCCACAGGTTGCCTAATTTGTAAGTATCGGGTGGGGGTTGCTTTCAGTATGCACAGCTGGTGGGCTCTCACAATCCATGAAGAGAATGCCACTATGACATCTGCAAGGGGATCAAGACTTGAAAATGTTCTCTGCCTCATGAATGGCATTAAAGTGCCATACAGCATAGCAATGCCAACTGATCCGCTGGACAGAACAGAGAAGGACACACTGGCTGAAACCAACCACTTCCTACCTCAGCCCTTCCATGCTGGCCCTCATTAAACTGTTGGTTATGCTTTTTTAGATTCTCAAAGGCTAGTTAATCACCTTTGCCACACCCAGTTCTGTCCTCTGCAAACTGCTGTCACAGGCAACTGCTTAGACCTGCAAAGGTAACCCTTGCTTCTAAATCAAATTATGTGGGGAAAGGGAAGTGTCTAACTTTTAACAGCTACACCTCCCCCCAACTAGATGTTAATTATTGTGTGTTTCAGGGCATCTTTCATGCATCCTGTGGACTGAAATTGAGAGATCATTATTTTCTGAATTTTCAAGGATCAACAGTACAATGCAATAATTTCATAGGTCCACAAATGTAATTTAAAGTTTTTAATTTGCATTCTGAGAGTGACCAAAAGGCCATGTGTTCATTAGTGTGGCATTATTGTCAATAACTGGGCAGAGCCCTTATTAGCGAATAAAACAAATAAGTAACAGAGTTTAAACACAAAACAAAACCTTGAACCATTCTCTGACTGAGATGTCACCAGTATTCATTGTTCAGCAAGAGTGCACTACAATCTGAGTTTAACAGATGGAATTTTTAGTCAATGTGATTTGCAGGCATTGATCAATACAAATCCTTGTTGCAGTTCACATTTGCCAGAAATATATTATCTAAAAGGCTGTAATTTGCAAGAAACCCTTGTACTGAATACCACAAAACAAAAGCTATGAAGGGCAGGCACATTTAAAAGAGGACAGCATATGATGCCTATAGAAACAAAACAAAGCCCTGAGTGTAAAGGGGGGGGGGAGGTTTGTTGTGTTGGAACAAAGTGAAATAAACCTCCCTCAATTGATACTTTAAAGGAGGCAATTTACAGTGTGATACCCAGCATGATCTCTCCCCCTTACGTAGCAAGTGTTTTGCCAAGAGAAAAGAAGGGATCAGGATCTTGCAGCAAAACAGGAATCCCTCCCCACTCCCAGGGCAGCAATGTTATTTGTATTCCCCCCACTCCAATAATCTTTTATAATGACAAACAGGGCCCCAGAAAATTTGTGTGCAAATAATTGCAGTGTGTCTCCATTCACTTAGGATCAAAGAGCAGAGATTCCAGGACAGAGAGAGAACAGCTTTTGATATAGAAATCAAAACATCTGGACCAAAATTCAAGTAGAAGAGAAGAGAAGAAGAGAAGAGATTGGATTTATACCCCGCCCTTCACTACCCAAAGGTGTCTCAGAGCGGCTTACAAACTCCTTTCCCTTCCCCTCCCCACAACAGACACCCTGTGAGGAAGGTGGGGCTGAGAGAACTCTTGACAGAAACTGCTCTTTTTTCAAGAACAGCTGTTATCAGAGCTATGGCTTGCCCAAGGTCATCCAGCCAGGTGCAAGTGGAGGAGTGGGGAATCAAACCCGGTTCTCCCAGATTAGAGTCCGAGCACTTAACCACTACACCAAACTGGCTCTCTCGGTGTCACTCACGGTGTGGCTGATTTCTCCAGTGGTTCAGTCAGCGGGACAGTTCGTACTATTGGGATAAGCTCCGCCCCTTCCTGCAGGGTCGGCTCCAGACTTTGATTCCTGTGAGGCGGGGCTTATCCTCCTGTGCTTCCCCAGTTCTTGCCGGCCCTGCTTAAGAGCAGGACGTGCTCCGGCAGCGCTCAGTGGGAGCGCTTTCTTTAACAGGAAGAAAAGAAAAAAGAAGAAAAGAAACCGCAGCAGTGGCGAAGAGAGAGGGCGAGCTAACCTGAGCTGGTTTCCTTCCAGTCTCAGCGGAGCTCAGTGGAAGCCCTGGGTGTCCGTCCGCTGGCCTTACCCTTCCTCGGGGAGGAGGGCCTGCCCCACACAATCCTCAGGGGGTGCGGAGGAACCTGATTGCGAGCATACCCACGGGGAACCGGTGGATCGCCGCAACATAAAGAGATGAGTCATTCATTATCCCTGCG
>NW_015161950.1:1030207-1046784 GCF_001447785.1 Gekko japonicus | reverse complement strand
GGACATTGGTGGGGAAACCTGACTGCATGTATTGTTGGAGGTGTCTCGGGGGACAACTGATGTGAATTGTGTCCACTGGGACGTCCATGGGTCTGTGTGTTCAATGAAGTTATGGTTTAACTTACGTTTGGAGTTCTCTTCTGTGGGAGAGGTGGTCTTCCTGTTACCTTTCAGATGAGGTGCGGGCTCGTGTATGACCTGGGGAAGCACAGGAGGATAAGCCCCGCCTCACAGGAATCAAAGTCTGGAGCCGACCCTGCAGGAAGGGGCGGAGCTTATCCCAATAGTACGGACTGTCCCGCTGCCGAACCACCGAGAAAGGAAGCTTCACGGTAAGTGAAATCGATCTCTTTGGAATGTATTCAAGGCTGACAACTCTGAGTTGGGAAATTCCTGGAGATGTAGGGTTAGAACCTTGAGAGGGTAGACTTTGGGGAGGGAAAGAACTTCAATAGGATATAATGCCTTTGATTTCACTCTCCAAAGCAGCCATTTTCTCTGGGGATCTAATCTAGGGATGGACATGAACTAAAGTTCATTAAAAAATTGCCAGTTCTCAAAGTGATGTTCTCAAAGTGATGTTCACGAACTGAAAAGTCACCATGAACTTTCACAAATTTTAAGGCAGTTTGTGGCGGTTCTGGTTCATAAAGAACAGAAAGCAGGGCATTAAATGGCCTGGAGCTATTCAAACCCCTGCTTTCTGCTCTCCATGAAAAACAGCTGAGCTGTGGGGAGCAGAAAGCTACCCCCCACAAAAAGTGGCGAGGACCAGAAAGCAGGGGTCATGAACTGATATGAACTGGTTTGGTTCGTGAACCAACATAGCAGTTCATGGTTTAGCCACAAACCCCAAACCGAACTGCAAAATGCAGTTCGTGCTGATCCCTAATCTAATCTCCGTAGTTTGGAAATCAGTTCCTGGAGCACTGCAACCCCATTTAAAGTGACTAAAAGATAAGATTGTGATCCCTAGGACCAAGCCAAACAGTGAAAGTCACTACAATCTACTCTTTGTCTTCAGAGCAATGCCCATGGAGTAGTCATGTACCCTTGTCTCCCCAACCCACCACAAGTAGGGCTACCAACCTGAATGTTAGGCCTGGTGTTCTCCCAAAATTGCAACTAATCTCCAGATGACAGTCCCCTTGGAGGAAACAGCAACTTTGGGGGGAATCACAATGTCATCACATCCCTACTGAGATTCTTTCCTTTCCCAAATTCTGCCCTCCACAGGCACAGCCCCCAAAGTTCCAGGAATTGTCCAAGTCAGAGCTGGCAACCCTAAAAACAAGAAAGGCTAGCAAGACTCCAAACAGACACCTTTTTGTTCTGACACTGTATCAATTAAAGGATGAGGAAAGCCATTTTTCTTTTATCTGTTTCTTATTCCTGGAAACGTCCCTATTTATCTTCCTTTGTCTGAGCTGGAGAAGGAAGTAGCCAGTATTAAGTGTGTCTAATTAGCACTGAAGCTTTGTGCAGGGAAGCTCTGCTATGTATCATGAAGAGGAAGCCACACAAAAGGCACATAAACAACAGGTAACTTTACTGGAACCATTAAGAGGGAAATGTGGGACTGAACTGACTGCTAGCAAGAACCAAAATGAATTGGAAGGTAAAACACCTCTTGTTAAAGAGGTTTAATTCTTACACTTAGGGCTAGGGTTGCCAACCCTCCCCCCCCCCGGTTTGGTGGGGGTTGCCCACTTTTGGGGGGGTTCAACCCGCTGCTGGCCAGCTAGCTGGTGGGGAAAGCCCTGCCCCCAAGCCCCAACACCCACAACCACCCCTCTCCCTCTCCCTCCTCTCTCTTTGAGTACCTGCCATAGGAACAGGTAAGGAGCAGCAACCTATGGACCCATGATAGATGGTGATACACTCTGCTTTTCCCTATGTGGAGGTGGGAAGTAGGATCAAACACACTGTCCTCACTCCCAATCTCCATATACTGATTTGAGAGCCCAAATAGAGACTGCATGCATACAAGGGTACCTGTGTGGCTTCTCACATAATTGTCAGCTGTTATTGCCTGAAGTTCCCTCTTACAATTGTACATACATAGACACTCCATTGACTTTTAGATTAATGCTTGGTAATCTGGAGTGTTCCTTCCCACATCATGGAGAAAGCATCAGTAAAAAGCTAAGATTTTGGTTTTTTTCAGAGGATATAAAACTGGAGTCCTATTTAGGATATTCAAAATATGAGTAGGGATTAGGGAAAGCAAGCATAGAAAAAGAAAGATAGTGGAAGTCCCCCCCCCAAAAAAAAACCCTTTGTTTTTTTGAGCATTGACAACATATAATCTTTCCAGAAATCATATATATTGGATATTATTAGAAATAAGAAAAACAGGTCCTATGGATGGCTTATGTTCTGTCTGCACTGTATAAAATAAAGCTTGCAAAACATGACAGGGCATTAAATATGACTATATTTCTAACCTGAACTATAGGATTTGGAGCATTTGTCAGGTCTGACAAAAGCTAGTAAATTGACAGGTCATACAATAATCAGATAAACAGCCATGTCAATGTTACAGCATTTTTCTCAAGAGCAATATACTCATGGGAAACTGAATGGGCATCAAAACCCACCCAGATGTTCACTTTTTCCAAAAATTATTGCCTATTCATGGAATTTTTAACAGATGCAATGATTCAGAGTATAAATATTTAAAAGTTTCAGATGTATTGCATAGATGCCACGAAATTGTACAGTGTTTGGCATCATGGATAAAACCAACAGTACCACTTCCCATATCATTTCTGCACAAAATTCTGCATAATTAATATGACAACCCCATCTTCCAACCAGACCAGACCCTGTCCAGTCCTACTTAGTCGTTAGTGCTCAGTGGGTATACTGCAGCAAAAATCCCCCAGAGCTTCAGAACACCATCTTGTGTTGTTATTTTTAATAACTGCATTATGTTGTATTATTGCATTTTTATACTGTTCTTATTGTTTTAATCTGGCATTTATGCCCTTGTTAGCCACCCTGAGCCTTCGGGGAGGGCAGGATACAAATCTAAAGAATAAATAAAATAAATAAATAAAAATATTTTGCCCAAACTTCTAAAGGTTTGGAAATAATGGATACACGTTTTCCAGTATTGTAGCACTGGGGATGTCTGACCTTCTTTCAGTTTCCCCCCCTATTGCCATTATGTTTTGGGCCAAGAGCCCCAAACCTCCTTCACAAACCTCCTTTTTTCTCATATGCAGTTCTGGAGATTCAGACAAGTACTCTTAATGGATGCATCCTGCATTGAGAATGGGACAATCCACTAACACTCAGTCGCCTAAGCCAGCTCTAGCTGGCCCAATCTAGTACCCTTATACACCTCCCGAAATGAGGTCTGGGCTTTTGTCATCATGCAAAGAGTATCAAGCACAAGCTGAGAAAGCACAAGGGAGAGGAAGAAAATTCTGGCCTCTACCACCAGTCAAAGATTCATGGGCCACCAGGAGGTTGCACCCCTCCTCTATAAAGAAGACTACTATGGCAAGAGGAGAACCAGTTGCCATGTCCTCAGCCATAAACTAGTGGATGATCAGCTTCACTGAGGTTGTTTTCCCTTTTTCTACTAGAAGAAAATTCGATCTACCTTCCAGTTGCCTTGAGTTTGCTGAAGAAAGGAGGATACTCTGGTCTGTCTGTCATGCAGGACAGCCAAGGAAGAGAGGACAGTTACACCCCTTGATCCAGTATTGAAAATACAGCCAGGGATGATCGACTTGGCCCTTATGAATATGAATTCTGTCTGTGTCATCTTCCTATCCTTTTTTCCCTCCACTTCCTTTACTGTGTGCATCTTGTGTTTTAGTTTTATAAGTCTATGGACAGAACCTCTCTCTTACTGATGTGAGTCACTTTATGAGAAAATGGTTTGTGGAAAAATGCAAAACAATTACCAAACAAGCATTCTTGGCCCTTGGAAAAATGTTATCAATGGCTTCAGAAAGTATCGGGACACTGAATTATAGATACTTGTCAGCAGTCAGGTACCAAACAGCTCTTCTCCAACCTCTCTCTTAGACAGGACTTCGTTATAATTTTCCCCTTTACCATTCATCCTCACAAAAGGAAGGCTGGAAAGTTAGTCTGAGAGAGGGTGACTGATCCATAGTCACCCGGTAGGGCTGCCAACTCCAGCTTCGTAAATTCTTGGAGGTTTAGGGTGGTGCTTCTGGAGGGGGAAGTTTGGGGAGGGATTTCACCTGGACTCTATGATATGCCAAGGAGTTTGCCCTCTGCCATTTCCTCAGGGGAACTGGTCTCCATGGTCTGGAGACTTTATTATTCTCTAAAATCAGACTTAACATTCATCCCGATAAGTCTAAATTGTTTGGTTTTACTCTATGGTAACACAAGATTATGAAGAGATGGGAAAGAGCTTATCTTGCCAAGACAGGAAAGCATGCTGGATTCCCTGTCTGGAAAATTCATTTCCCCCCTATACATTCCTTCCTTTTTTTCCTTCTCAGATGCAAGCCAGCTTCCAGACATCATTCAGGGACAGTAAATAGAGAGTTAGAAGTGATGGTAGTTAGCACCAAAGTAAAAATCCAGCATGAGCTAATATCCATTCCTCAAAGTTTCTCCTTCTTTCACTCCAATTGCATAAAGGTAGATTTAAAGTACCACCATTCATGCACATATTTCTATATTCTTTTTTGCCATGTAGGAACAATTCATTTGACCTCAACATCCTTATTTATATTACATGAATTTATATTTCATCTGGAACAACATTGTTGAGCAGTCTAAACATTGGACTGGTCCATGACAGAGCAACAACAGCCATTTGTTCAATATTTTAGTGACTCAACACTGAGATAATGATACATATGTTTAGCCTTATGGTCCTAACCCTCTGGTGATGCTGGGAGAGAAAGGTTCCTCCCTCCATGGCGGGAGCTATAGGACAGGGCCGAGAAGGGTTGCCAACCTCTAGGTGGTAACCAACACAAGACTCCCTGTGTAATAGAATAACAACTACAACAACCAAACATGAAATGCATGAATTTGTATCAAATATCAAAACACACTGAAAACTTCTCCAACAAAATATATTAAACCAACAAAGGAGCACCACTTCACTCACTAATAATCCAGAAATATCCAGAAATCAGTGAAGTCCATTGTAATATCCAAATAATTCAGTTAATGCTATTGGTAACCTCTAGGTGGTGACTGGTGATATCCCGCTATTAGAACTGATTTCCAGGTGACAGAGATAACTTCACTTGAAGAAAACGGCTGCTTTGGAAGGTAGGCTGTATGGCATTATACCCCTCCCCAAACCCTGCCTTCCTCTGGCTCCACCCCCAAAATCTCCAGGTTTTTCCCAACTTGTAGCTGGTGACCCTAGGGCTGAGGAAAGTGAAAAAGGAGTGATTTCTGAGATGAAGAGGGAGAAAGGAGATTTCTGAGAAGGAATGTCCTGTGGAGAGACCAGAGTAGCCTGATGGGGAGCCTGAAGTAGAACTGTAGCCTCTAGAGAAGGGGTGTTGAACTCATTTATTATGAGGGCCGAATCTGACATAAATGAGACCTTGTTGGGCCAGGCCATGCGTGTCATAAAATGTAATGCCAGGAAGCGGAGATATAAACTTTATAAAGGACACACATACAAAGGGGTTTTTTTTTACTTAAAATAAAAACATGCTTAAAACATTAGCATTCTTGCAATATTTTGTTTATTTAACAGTGTCTGACAACTGACACCTCTTGCTCTGAATTATTACATCAAAATGTCTGTGCTGTTGCAATCTTGAGTATGCTATTCAGGTGTGTATCTGTAAACTGCAAACCTTTGATGACACAGCAGCAGCAAAACTGGAAGAAGAAGCAGAAGACAGCCAGTTCCACTGTGGGCCTGATAGAAGCCCTCTGGGGGGCCTGATCTGGCAGCCGGGCCACATGTTTAACACCCCTGCTCTAGAGAGCTACAGCAGTGCCAAGAGCAGCAGAAGCAGAACACAGAACCAGCCCAGCAGTCAAGAGTAAGTGTGAGACTTTCACAAGGCCTCAGAGAGAAAGAGTGATTTTATATCCTCTATAATCCCAACTTTAAATTGCATTGCCTAAGTCTGAGTTATATATGTGCCCACGTGTCTGTGTGTCCTACTTTAATTAGTCATCTGCCCGCATGGAATAACCATTTGTATTTTGAGTTCTACTTGTGAATGGTAAAACATCTTGGTAATTGCTTTGAAATTCTATTTTCTTTATTTTGACTACTGTTCATACCTCCTTAGGTTAGGAGCAGTGGAAGCCAGTCCACTGAAGACACAACTACTTTCTCTTTTTCACCCTCCCTCCCATTCATCAATCCAGGTCCCAGACTTCCTCCCCTCAACTGGGTTGGTATAGGGCTGGAAACCCTGGAAGCTTTGGTGGGGATAGGCACTTCAGGCATGCAAGTGGTCATAACATTGCTGTGATGCTCTAAATTTCTATAGGTTTCTCACATAGCGATTTGGAGGATTGCTAAAGTGTCATGGCAATATGTGATGTCATTTCCGCTTAAGCAACTAGAAATGATGATGCAGAAGGGTCACCAAAATAAGGCTGGCAACTGGCAGGAGTCTCACTGTGGGGGTGAGCCTCACCGGTGATGTAATGACATTGCCAGTGATTCAGCCAAGCTCTATGGTTTAACCACAGAGTTTTGGCTGGATGCTAAAGCATCACCAGCAGCACACTGATGCTAAAGCATCGCCAGCAACTGGATGTGGCATTCAGAATGCTAATGATTGCCCCTCTCATGTCCTCCCCCACTTTTCTCCCACTGCTCAACTGAGCAGCAGCAGGAAGGGACCACTGGGGGGCAGGAGATTTCCCCCACACACACCTCGAACAAGGAATTGGCAATCCTTCTTTGCAGTGTTGCCATGACATTGCTTCCCCCTCCCGATTTTGCTCCCACTGCTGCACCAGGAAACAGCAGGAACCAGTAAGCTAGAGGCAGGAGGTCTCCCACTGTAGCAAGAGACCTGGGAACCTCAAGTTGGTAGGAGAAACTTTTGAGGTTAGGTTAGTCCAGTCGCCATTTGTTAGCAGAGTGCTGAAATAAAGCTACAAGCGCAGGAGTGTCACTTTACCAGATTACTCAGTTTACAAAGCTACACAGAGCCACGTTGCAAGTTTAGAAGAGAAATACTTCTCTCTTTATTTGAGAAGTACACTTTGGATAGGAAAGAGGAGAGACTGATAGATTACTAATTTACTAGCTAAAGGATGGAGGTGGATGGCAAGAGGTCCATCTGCCTCATGGTGCCAAGAGAGGACAGCATGTCCCTCTCTTGGTGCGTGTAAGTAGAGAGCAAGTCTTCATTCAGAGTGAGAGAGAAGCAGGAAAGGGAAATTGGTCCCTGAGATTACAATCTGCATTTCAAAGGGGACAGTGGCAGAAGAGTAGATACAGGAAGAAAGGTCAGTGTGCCTATCTAGCTATCTAGCCTCTCTTGCCACTCAGTCTGGAGGTCTGAGGCAGGGGACATTACATCTGGAACTTTCAACAGAAACAGGTTACATATGAACACCGTAATGTACTACATTTGCCTTGGCAGTCTAATGTGTACATAATTCTCTGCCAGTGTTGCTCAGATTCCTTCCCTTAACTTTCTAAGCAGGGGAGGGGATAATGACAAATACTTCCTTGTTAAGCTGCCGAGAGTGCACTAGGGCTGTTCAAAATGTCATCGTCCTGCTGTCTACTTACCCCGGAGACTATTTAATATGGCAAGGAGGAGAGAGTAATAGAATGTTGCATTAATCATCCTTGCTGTAACTCAACCATGAGGAGATCTGAAACACCTGAAAAGAAATGACTGGTCCCAACTGAGCAGTACTGCCGTTTAACCAGCACCAGTAAAGGCAAGAATCCAAAGCAGACAGATCTGAACACAGAAATGGGGCTGAGGGGAAGGTTGGCAGTCAAACATTTGCTCAGTCTGGCAGAAAAATCTGTGCAGTCCTCCCAGAATTTTGATATGTATTGTAGAAAGGCAAGAGATCTCTTCTGCTTGCCTTTGTAAACTGATCTGTAGGAGAATATTAAGCTGGAATATCATGAAATCTTATCTCCATCCATATCAAGGACCCAACACTTTCCTCTGAAACCATGAATGTCACACTGTGCTCTTCACACAGGGATGGGCTTCCACCGTTTCCCCATTGTGGGTGTGTCAGCTAATAATGCACAGCAACAATGGGACTTCCGCGTGACAGGTCTCCCACAGTTTCCCTCCACCAGTCCTCCAGCAGCTGCCAACCCCACTCCCCAGACCACTGGAGCTTTTACACTTTTAAAAATCAGCGCTAAAATATTGTTATGTTGATACACCATTGTAACAAGAGGTATAACAGGTTCTGTGAATTCCAAACGTTCATTTAAACAAGCCCTTTTCATTGTGGAGATCAGGGGTAATTTCCTGCAGGAGCGCACAGAAGCGGAGCTCCGGCAGTAAAGAGCCCAGGGGGCGGGAACATGCAACAAGCCCCACCCCCTGCTCCCAGCAGCCCTCAGTCAGAGCAAGAAGCAGCCAGGTAAGTTGCAGAGCTCCCCTGGCCCCCCGGTCCAAAACAGTCTAGTGGCACCTTTAAGACCAAGTTTTATTCAGGTACAAGCTTTCCCTCCTCTGCGAGGATAGATCTGCACATTGCCCCCCCCAAATAGCTAGCAATCCAAAAGAGTCCAGTGGAGCCTGAGCGGTGGGTGTTGCCTTCTGACACACTTCCGGTGATGTCAGGGGGTGTGGCATATGCAAATGAGTTATGCTAATGAGCTCCTGCACCTCTTTTTCTACGAAATGACCCCTGGTGGAGATATATGTTTCTGCTCAAAAATGAAAGCTGGGAATTCAGAGGACCTGGCATACATATTGGTATAAGTTATATCATAACAATATTCTAGAGCTGATTTTAAAAATAAATATAAAAATCCCCCTCTGGAGGCAGGGGGGAGGAAATAGCTGCTGTGAGCACAGGTTGAAGGAAAATAGCTACCATCCCACCACACTGTAGCCATCCAGGCTTTACTGCAATCTTTACAAAACTTCAGACTAAACCAGGTTTGCAAAAGATCAGAGAAAAGCCACAGAAACTCCATGAGAACATAAGAGAAGTCAATGTTGGATCAGGCCAGTGGCCCATCCAGTCCAACACTCTGTCACACAGTAGCCAAAAATACCAGGTGCCCTCAGGAGGTCTACCAGTGGGGCCAGGACCCTGAAACCCCTCCCACTGTTGCCCCCCCAAGCACCAAGAATACAGAGCATCACTTGCCCCAGACCGAGAATTCCTATCCATACCTTGTGGCTAATAGCCACTGATGGACAATGCTTGTAACCACCACCACCTCCTGTGGCAGTGAATTCCATGTGTTAATCACTCTTTGGGTCAAGAAGTGCTTCCTTTTATCCATTCTAACATGACTGCTCAGCAATTTCATTGTGTGCCCATGATTTCTTGTACTGTGAGAAAGGGAGAAAAGTACTTCTTTCTCTACTTGCTCTGTCCCATGCATAATCTTGTAAACCTCGATCATGTCATCCTCAGTCATCGTTTCTCCAAGCTAAAGACTCCCAAGTGCTTTAACCTTTCTCCATAAGGAAAGTGCACTTTTTCCAGTGCTATAATATCCTTTCTGAGGTGTGGTGACCAGAATTACACATAGTATTCCAAATGTGGTTGCACCATTGATTTATACAGGGGGCTTATGATACTGGCTGATTTGTTTTCAGTTCCCTTCCTAATAATCCCCAGCATAGTGTTGGTCTTTTTTATTGCAGTCGCGCACTGCCTCGACATTTTCAGGGAGTTACCTACTATGACAGGGGTCGTTTCGTAGAAAAAGAGCTAGGGGAACTCATTAGCATAACTCATTAGCATATGCCACACACCCTGACATCACCGGAATTGTGTCATAAGGCCACACACCCTGCCACCACCAGAAGTGTGTCATAAGGCCACACCCCCTGCCATCACCAGAAGTGTGTCATAAGGCCACACCCACCACTCAGTTAGTCTTAGTCTTAAAGGTTAGTCTTAAAGGTGCTATTTGAACTCTTGGACTATTTTGCAGCAACAGACTAACACAGCTACCTCGGGGAAGCTCCTGGATGGGGCTGGGAGTCCTTGCAGAGGCCACGTGGAGTGGCCTCGGCCAGGCAGAGGGGGAGGACGCCAACTTACCCTCCTGCTTCTTCCTCCTTCTGCAACAGAATGAGGCTGGAAGCAGGGGGTGGCCGGAAGAAGGAGGCGGGGCTTCATCATGTGCCCCGCCCCCTGCACCTCACCCGGGGGAACTGTGATCCCCCGCAATCCCCCCCGAATCGACCTCTGACTATGAATCCAAGATGTCTCTCTTGGTCAGTCTCCGCCAGTTTGGACCCATCGACGTGTATTTATAGTTAAGATGTTTGATCCCAATGTTCATCACTTTGCACTTGGCCACATTGAACCCCATTTGCCATGTTGACGCCCACTCGCCCATCCTCAACAGATCCCTTTGGAGTGCCTCACAATCATCCCTGATTCTCACCACCCTAAACAATTTCATGTCATCCACAAATTTAGCCACTTCACTGCTTACTCCCAACCACAAATCATTAATGAACAAGTTAAAAAGCATCAGACCCAGTACTGATAGCTGCGGTACCCCACTGCTTACCCCCCTCCACTGTGAAAATTGCCCATTTGTACTCACTCTCTGTTTCCTATTAATCAGCCAGTTTTTGATTCACAAGAGGACTTGTCCTTTTATCCCATGACTAATGAGCTTACTTAGGAGCCTTTTATGAGAAACTTTATCAAAAACTTTCTGGAAGTCAAGGTAAACAACATCTACTTGGTCCCCCTTGTCCACATGTTTGTTCACCCCCTCAAAGAACACTAACAGGTTAGTGAGACAAGATCTTCCCTTACAGAACCCATGCTGAGTCTGCCTCAATAGTTTTTGTTCATCCATGTCTCCATGATATGCACAAATATTACATGATGCTGCAGTGAAGCCGGGGAGGGGGGGATCTTTCCAGAAGCTTTGAATCCAGGTCAGATAAACAGGATGGAAATGGCCTTTATCTGCCACACAGGAACCAACATCCACAAATATGGCTCACTGACCAATGACTGAAGTGTGGGAAATTACATTTTTATCTGCAGATCACTGACAAGAAGAGTGCTGTGAACAGTTCTGTATTACAAAGAAAATCTACATATAAATATTTTAGTATAAACTCAGACTCAACCAAAAATAAAAGCACATACACTAAGCTATATGTAACTATCTCTGCTGTGTGATTATTTTTCAGCCACAGCTATACTAGAGGATCCTATTTGATGCACTGGCCTATAACATTTGACCACACTTACAGCATGAGTGTAAAATCAATTTTCTGTTCTCCCATTTATCGCAGTGCTGATGTTTTCTGGCTCTCTAATGTAATGACTTCTCTGGAGAGGTAGTCATTTTACTTCAGAGTGGCATTTCAGAAACGCTAAAGGGTCTGAAGAGATGGCATGTGACCTTTAGGAATATTTTAGTTCTGCTCTCTTCTGACAAAGGGCTCCCACCTCGGGATGATTTCAAATGTCTTATCCCTGCTGTTTCGACCCCCCAAATCCTCATATTACCTTGTGTAAATAAAATGGGTGTTTCTTTATCATTGTAACACACATCATTTTTTCCCCATAGAATGTATGCATTTGTCAGTGTTATTTATGCCTTAATACATTATGGTATATGTATAACTAATGTACATTATTAATATGATGTAATTTGCATATTCAAACTGTACAAAATGCATACACAAAATGTGTCTACAAACAATGAAAAATAGAAAACTGCCCTGACCTGGATAGCTCAGGCAAGCCCGATCTCACCAGATCTCAGAAGCTAAGTAGGGCCGACCCTGGCAAGAAATTGGAAGGGAGACGTCCAAGGAAGGCCAGGGCTCGGGGTTCAGAGGCAGGCTATCAATCCACCTCTCTGAAAAATGTCCAAGCCCCCAGCAGGGATCTCCAGAAGTTGCCATGACCTCCAGGCATGCAAGCACATACAAACACACAAACACAACCTTGTGCACACACACAAATACCTACAAAAAGTAGAAAACCTTGAATTATGATGACCAATGAACATAAATATAAAAAGATGACCAATGAACATAAATATAAAAAGAAACAACATCTCCTTATTCCTACCCCTCCTTCTGCTGCAACTGCTTATTGAGGGGGTGGGATGTTGCCTGGATGGAAAAAAGGTAGACACAGCAGCATTAAGGGAGCAACCTTAAAAAGGTCTACTCTGATGTAACTCCCATTCTGTTCACTGGGGCTTACTACCAGGAAAGTGTTTTTAGGATTAGAGCCTAAACCTACCACTTGGTCAAGATCACTTAAACTCATAAGTCCTGAATTTTAGTTCTGAACCTGCCAAGCTGTCTATCAAAGATGGAACCAAAGCTTGTTTAAACCTAGTTCCCATGTTAGATAAGTATCAGTATCCCAACACTGTAGAAGTTGCATGGCCTGGAAGAAAATAATAGTCTACAGTACAGTGGGTAGGTTTTAGAGCTTTCTATAGGGAAGTCCCAAAATATTGTTGTGCTTGAGGCAAAAATCCAAATAGCAGGATGACAAAAAAATAAATAAATAGCAATATACTGAATAATTAACCATTTGCTAAACCTTGATGCCATTATAAAATCTTCTGCCATAACCTAAGGGAAGGGCTGGACCAGGCTTGGCAATAATAAATCTAGATAAAATATATATTGGGCCCCATTGCCCCCTCAGTTGGAATAAAGAGACAGACACCAGTGTGGATTTAACAAGGGCCACTTAATTAATTAATTAATTAATAACAACAACTACTGGCGAGGGGTTGCCAGAAATGTACTGAGGAATATGACAGGTGTCAATCTTCTGACAGCCTTCATTTCCTTCTGGGCGATGCACCTGCCCCGATCTCAAGCCATCGAAGGTAGCTTTCGACCAGCAGCATGGCATGTTCAAGAGAACCCCTGACCCACCACCCCAGAAGCCGCAAAGGCCTGCTAAGGTAGGCCGAGCCAGATTGTTCCAAGGAAGATCACCCCTTCCCGGCCTTGAGCCGCAACGGCCCAAAAGCCGTTCCTGGAGGACCCTTAAGTTCCTTTATAACAATGCCCAGGTGCTCACCATTTCCATCCTGATCGCGCTACCCTGACAAACCTAAAGTGACCATACTATTAAGAACTCGGCCCCCCAAAACCAATATACCAACTTTGAAGTTTGGTAAACCTCCACAAACAGCTTGAAAGTTCATAGAAAGTTCATGCTGGTTGACCTGCCATGAACTTTGCTTTGGGAACCACAAACCTTTGTTTGTGAGTTGGTTTGTACCCAACCCTAACAGGAACTTTATCTGGTGTGAATATGGAATTCTCAGTCAAAATGATATTTACAAATGTTGAAATGTTAGTTTGATTTTCTCTCACTTTGAAATCAATGTTTGAGTGGCAAGATATTTCAGAAGTAGTGATCAGTGACAACACCGTCATTTTCAAAAACACAAATTCCCCAACTCATATTAGTCTGAGAACATTTACTCTGACACTGGAAAAGCTAAAAAGAAATAAAGTATGACCATGAAGGTTATTGAGACAATGAAAAATGTCTTAATGAAAAACAACTGAGGCCGTACAGATTTAGATCTAAGCCTTTTAGACACCAGGAAGAAGAATTGGCTGCCTTGGTGTACATGACAGTAAGACGATCAATAAAGACTTATTTTCCAACAAAAATCCTACTGAGATCTAAGTTGATATCAGAATTACAAGCCTATCTAAATAATGCAAAAGGAGCAAAGTATTATATTGACATACCATAGAATACCAATGCTAGGAAAGGATGAGTGGAGCCAAGATTTTCCACTTCACTGTTCTGGTGCAGAGCAAAATGGATCTGTTTAACTCCACAAGCAGTGCTTTCCAAAGCACTCTGGGGCACATGAGAAAAGTGTCCCGGGAGGAGACTCTGAGTGCCTGGCACAGTAAGCAGATAGTGTTTTCACTGCTCATTAACCAAGCCAGACACAATCATGGCTTGGTTAATGAGCAATCATGGCTTGGTTAATGAGATTCTTTCTTTAGGAGGACACCTTACATGTACTAGTGAGAACACTGCCTGCTTCCTGCACCAGACATGGTGAGCATTTTTGCAGCAGTCAAGATCTGCCTTAAAGTGGACATCCTGGTCCCATCCTAAGAATTTGTCTGCCTTACTGGGCACCCTGGACAGCTGGGTTTCAGGAGCAGCCATACTAGGGGTGTGCAAATATTCCTTTTTTAATTCCTTTTTCATTTTACCCTGTTTCATTGCTAATGTTTCCAATTCATTTCTTACTTTTAGAATATTTTAAATTGATTGGGCCAGGCCTTGACAAGTTTTCTTTGGCACGAGGAGCCAGCTCAAAAACTGAGAAACCACACTCATTTTTTCAGCCTTCTGCATTTTGTATTTTAATGACCGTATTCTCTAACTATTGCTACCACAAGACACAATCCTAAATTCTTCACAATTTCTTGTTGTTCTATTAAATCTATTACAAAAGTATTGTAGTATATAGTAGTATGTATATTTTTAATGGGGTAACCCTGCTTGTCATCACCACAGTAAAAAGCTAAACCCTAATCCTAACCTAATTTTGCCCCAGTTTCTCATAACCTCAATATTGGTTTTTAAAAGTTCTTTTTAATTAAATATTGGAGCCAATATAGAAAAATACTGATTTAGAAATGAATTCATTTACCACCACTTAATGATGTAAAGGTAATATACAAACAAGCAATGACAAGAACTTCGTGCACATTTTATGTCATAACAGCAAAACAGATTCTGATATGAAGTTATAAATAAATTTGTATTTCTACTGAAAATTGCTGAGGGACCCTGTAATGAAATCATTTCTGAAAATAGTAGATATCACAATGAAATTTCTAGGTGGCATTGCCCTGCCTCCTGGGATATGTTAAGCCCTCAAATAGAAATCAGTTTCATTGGCAATCGTTTTACCTAATCCCATTAGTATGGTTAGGGACCCCACTGAAACAGCACGAAGGAGGAATCAGGGATCTGTGGTGGGAGGGGGAAATTGGCAAAAATTGCATCCTGTTCCACTGGTGGAAATCCTCTGCAGGATCCAACCCACAATGTATCATCCCTTTATGGTGAGCTATGGAGATTTCCGCAGCTGTATTAGCCTCGAGTCAATCCAACAGCCTAACGAAAGATATCACGATGATGATTTCCAAGGCTTTACACTTGAGAGTATCCTTTACAAATAATCATTATGTCTTCAAATATTACCATTATTGTCTTCAAATACCAAATTGATCCTAAAGAACAGTCCATCTGTGTTGTTAAATGACTCCTAAGGAGAATCATTCTTTCATAAATCTTGTAAAATGTCTTTCACTGAGTCTAGTAGTTATCCACCATAACAATTTGTGTCACTCATATTCTTATTTTGTGCTAATTCATTTCAAATACAAAGGCGTTGATACATTGGTGTGTCAGGATTTCCCCCCCTCAGCATCACCCTAAATGATGTCAAAATGTCACTTAGCCAAAGTTGCCCCCTTATAATATCTTCCTTCATATCCATATACAAAAGCCCGTGCAAAGCAGATGAGCATAGTTCACTAAATTAGAAAATTGTTATCAGTTAAAGTAAAGCCCCAAGTCGTTATCTATTAGCGTAAGAGTCACATTTCTGTTTACTGGGAGAGAAGCATGAAATTTAACATAATCTGCCAGTGGAGTCTTTGCCAGTACTGTCACTAACCTTCTCAAAGGCTGGTGGCAGTGACCTTCTTACATATATGTTACATTTCAGATCATTAGAGTAAACATGCTTACTACATCAAAGTCTTTCATTCCCCTTCTTTGTTTTTGCACTTTGGTCTCCCTTGAACTACAAATGAAATGAAAATCTGAAGTACAAGATGCTTGCAAAATGCCAGCTGGGCTGTAGGATTGTAGGAAATGAAGGGGAGGGGGTCTCCAGTGCTGAGAATTAGTGCTTTGAGATGACAATCCAGGCAAGACTGAGGATGCTCATTTCAGACTTCCCAGGGCAACAAAATCAATCACCCTTTTTTCCCTTTTAGAATTCTCAGCTGGAAAAAGAGGGTAAGAAATCTTGAATGTGGTTACAACAAGTCCCTGGGAAATAATTGTTGTGATGCTGATGCCATCTAATATCTGCCGAGAGTTTCTTAAACTCTAATACAAGTGGAACTAAATGGCCTGACTCTTTTCCATATTGTTATCTGTCTAGAGGTTATGTACTGCAGCTCTATTTAATGGGGAGGGGGTTGCCCTGTGGGTCTTGTGGGCACTGTTATGCATATCTTGATGCTTTCAGTGTACATTCAAACATACACTATAACTCAGTATGCTGCACACGTATATGCCACTTAAACTTCTCTAGTATTAAAGTCTGTGAAAACCAGTTTTGAGCATAAGAGAAGCCAAGGTTGGATCAGGCCAATGGCCCATCTAGTTCAACACTCTTT
>NW_015161950.1:1029731-1030162 GCF_001447785.1 Gekko japonicus | reverse complement strand
ACCAGATGGCATCAGGAGGTCCATCAGTGAGGCCAGGACACTAGAAGCCCTTCCACTGTTGCCCCCCCCCCCCAAGCACCAAGAATACAGAGCATCACCTGCCCCAGGCTGTGAGTTCCTATCTATACCTTGTGGCTAATAGCCACTGATGGACCTCTGCTCCATATCTATCTATATATCTAATAGCCAAGTTGCCCCCTCCGTGCGGATACTTAAATCAGCACGGAGGGGGCAGCTGGGGGGGCGGGGGAGGTTTGTGCACACGTGGGCCAGTCCCCACGTGTGCACAAAAATACAAAAAGTTTTATCAAATTTCGGGGGGATGTTTAAATCCCCCCGAAAGTGCAAGAGCGTCTCCTGCGCATGCGCAGGAGACGCTCTGCAACGCCGACGCCGCTGCCGACGCCTCGGAGCCAGCCGGCGGGCTGGCA
>NW_015161950.1:1025115-1029269 GCF_001447785.1 Gekko japonicus | reverse complement strand
GACGGAGCTCTTCTCCCCCCCTCCCCCGCGAGTATCGCGGGCCCTCCTCTTGTGTTTATCTAATTGCCTCTTGAAGCTGTCCATGCTTGTAGCTGCCACCACCTCCTGTGGCAGTGAATTCCAAGTGTTAATCACTCTTTGGGTGAAGAAGGACTTCTTTTTATCTGTTCTAATCCAACCGTTCAGCAATTTCATGGACTGCCCACGAGTTCTTGTATTGTGAGAAAGGGAGAAAAGAACTTCTTTCTCTACCTGCTCTATCCCATGCATAATCTTATAAACCTTGATCATGTCACCCCTCAGCCATCATTTCTCCAAGCTAAAGAGCCCTACGCGCTTTAACCTTTCTTCATAGGGAAAGTGTTCCGACCCTTTTATAATTCTAGTTGCCCTTTTCTGCACTTTTTCCAATGCTATAATATCCTTTTTGAGGTGTGGTGACCAGAACTGTACACAGTACTCCAAATGAGGACATACCATCGATTTATACAGGGGCGTTATGATACTAGCTGATTTGTTTTCAATTCTCTTCCTAATAATCCCCAGCATAGCGTCGGCCTTTTTTATTGCAGTCACACACTGTCTTGACATTTTCAGTGAGTTATCTACTACGACTCCAAGATCTCTCTCTTGGTCAGTCTCTGCCAGTTCAGACCCCATCAACGTGTATTTATAGTTAGGATTTTTTGCTCCAATGTGCATCACTTTGCACTTGGCCACATTGAACCCCATTTGCCATATTGACGCCCACTCACCCATCCTCGGCAGATCCCTTTGGTGTGCCTCACAATCCTCCCACTCGGAACAACTTCGTGTCATCTGCAAATTTAACCACTTCACTTCTTATTCCCAACTCCAAATCATTAATAAACAAGTTTAAAAGCATCGGACTGAGTACTGAGCCCTGCGGTACCCCACTGCTTACCACCCTCCACTGTGAAAATTGCCTATTTTTACGCACTCTCTGTTTCCTATTAATCAGCCAGTTTTTGAACCACAAAAGGGCTTGTCCTTTTATCCCATGACTATAGAGCTTAATTAGTAGTCTTTGATGAGGAACTTTATCAAAAGCTTTCTGGAAGTCAAGGTAAATAACATCTATTGTGTCTCCCTTGTCCACATGTTTGTTCACTCCCTCAAAGAACACTAACAGGTTAGTGAGACAAGATCTTCCCTTAAAAAAACCATGCTGAGTCTTCCTCAATAGTTTTTGTTCATCTATGTGCCTATTAATTCTTTCCTTAATAATAGTTTCCACCAACTTACCTGGTATCAAAATCAGACTGACTAGCCTGTAATTTCCCGGATCTCCTCTGGAACCCTTTTTAAAGATGGGAGTGATGTTAGCTACCTTCCAGTCCTCAGGAATGGAGGCAGAGTTTAATGAAAGATTACATATTTTTGTCAGAAGATCCACAAGTTGACATCTGAGTTCTTTCAGAACTCTCGGATGTATGCCATCCAGGCCTGGTGATTAACAGTTTTTAAGTTGTCTATCAGTCGTAGGACCTCCTCTCTCATCACCTCAATCTGACTCAGGTCTTTCAACACCACTCCCAAAATCAGTGGATTTGGAGTGGGCAAGCATTTTTTATCTTCCACAGTGAAGACAGAGGCAAAAAATGCATTCAGCTTCTCAGCCATTTCCCTATCATCCTTCAGTACTCCTTTTACCCCTTGGCCATCCAAGGGCCCCACCATCTCCCTGGCTGGTTTCCTACTTCTAATGTATTTGAAGAAAGTTTTATTGTTGGTCTTTATATTTTTTTGCTATATGCTCCTGATATTCCTTTTTTGCCTGCCTGATCACAGACTTGCATTTTATTTCCCACAGCCTGTGTTCCCTTTTGTGAGCCTCACCGTGACTAGCTTTCCACTGCTTAAAGGAATCTTTCTTACAGCTTCCATCACTTTGTTTGTTTACCATGCAGGCTTTTTCCTATACTTATTTGTGCCTTTCCTAACCTGTGGTATATATTTTTTCTGAACCTCTACGATTGTAGTTTTAAATAGTCTCCAAGTTTTCCCAATGGTTTTGACCTTTTCTACTTTTCTTTTCAGTTTCTTCCTCACATGTCCCCTCATATCAGAGAAGTTACTCCTTTTAAAGTTAAAAGTGGTTGTGTCAGTCTTTTTGGGCAACTCCCTGTTTATACAAATGTTGAACAATAACATTATGGTCACTGTTCCCAAGTGGTACAATCACTTTTACATCTCTCACCAGGTCTTGAGCGTTACTTAGGACCAAATCCAGGATCGCCTCTCCCCTGGTAGGTTCCGTGACCATCTGCTCCATAGCACAATCATTTAGAGTGTCTAGAAACTCAATCTCTTTTTCCCGACTAGAACACATACTGACCCAATCAATGTGTGGGTAGTTGAAATCACCTATTATGACACAGGTTTTTTTGTCTAGCCGCTATCTTTAATCAATTCATTATTTTATAATCCTCCTCTGTCTTTTGATCTGGTGGGCGATAACAAACTCCCAGTGTTAAGCTTCCTTTTGGGCCCACTAGTTCAACCCATAGCATTTCCAGAAGTAAATCCAATTAACTTTCCCTCACAATCTTACTGGACTGTATACCCTCTCTGACATACAGAGCCACCCCACCTCCAACCCTTCCTCCCCCATCCTTCTGATATAATATATAACCGGGAATCACCGTATCCCACTGATTTTCCTTATCCCACCAAGTTTCTGAAATACCCACAATGTCTATTTCCCCCCCCCCCAACACCAAGCACTCCAACTCCCCGATTTTACCTTGGACACTTCTAGCATTTGTATAGAAACACCTATAATTTCCCATACATGTTAAGCCTGCAACCTTCCTCTTGCTCTCTCGAGACCTTGTCAGTCAGTCCATATCACTAGCCATAGTCTCAATGGACATTCCACTTTGCAGAAACCAGAACTGGTGCCTCCAGTGTCTGAGACAGTATTATATGGCATTGAGAATGGTGATTGGCATGAAAGAAGCATTGAAAAACTGTAATGTTTTCTGGACATTATTGAGAACCCGAATCCAACAGCCCGCGGCCCTTGCAGCCGTTGGGCTGGGGGAGGCGTTTTTGCCTCTCGGTCGGAGGAGGCAGTCAGTTCTGGCGCCAAAGCGCCAATCCAGGGATTTCGGAGGGAGGCGGAGCCGAGCAGTTAAGAGCTGGCTCCTCCGTCCCTCCCAGTCAGTCCCGCGCGGTTCTCGGCTGAAGAAGAGCTCTGTTGGGGTTGCGTCGTCAGGCTTGGCCTGTGTGGCGGGGACGCGGAGCTCCTCTTCCAGCTGAGATTCGGGGGTGGGGAACCTCCGGTGGGGCGAGCACCGTCGGGAGTGGCGGTGCGAAGAGGACCAGTGCGGCGTGGGACGAGAGGACGCCTCAACAGCGCCCGGACACTTCGCCATCAGGCGGATGGCGGTTTGGCAGGCTGAGTGGGCCGGGGAGCGTTTGGCTGTGCAGCGGGACGGCCCTGCCTACAAACAGAGGGCTGCCCATTGGGGTCATTGTAGCCCGGGGCCGGGAGAGGCTCGGGACGGACGGGGCTCCTTCTTTGGCGGCAGAAGGGACGGAGGGGGCCCTGTAGTGAACCGCGGGGCGTTTGGGGCGGAAGGCCAGGTCATGGGGGGTAGCTGCTGCCTCCCCCCCTTTCTTGTCTCTGATATATTTGGCCAGGGCTAGTCTTAAGGGCAGCGAAACATTTGTGGCCCTGTGGTGCGATGTGAAGGTGGGCTGTTGGCTGCAGTTTATTGCCTTGCCAGGGCGTGGCGCCATCATCGAGGGAAGGGCAGTGGCCATCTTGTTGCTCTGGAGTGCGGTGGCCATTTTGTGTATGATTGAGTGATCACTTTCACTTTTGTGGCCCTGTGGTGCGCAGTGAAGGTGGGCTGTTGGCTGCAATTTATTGCCTTGCCAGGGTGTGGCGCCATCCTCGGGGGAGGAGCGGTCGGCCATCTTGTTGCCTCTGGAGTGCGGCGACCATTTTGTGGCTGATTGAGAGATCCACTTTTTGCCTTGGCCATAGCTTAAGGCTAGTGGTAGGGTTAGTACAAGTTAAGTGGGTGCTAAAAAAGCTGAGTTATGGCTCCCAAAAAAGGCTCAGGCCGATCAAAGGGCAAGCACCCAGCTCCAAAGGCGCCTCCAAAGCGTTCTGCCCCGGC
>NW_015161950.1:1005782-1025060 GCF_001447785.1 Gekko japonicus | reverse complement strand
CGACTGTTGGCCGTTGAAAAGGCCTGAGGTGTTTCCACTCCAAAGGGTCAGCCAGTTAAGGGTGCGCAGGGAACGAAGGAAACAAGGGCGGCTGCCAATAAGAGATTCCAGGCTGAAGTTCTAACGCGCTTGTCTCTTATAGAAGGGCGCACTGCCACGCAGGTGGATGGCAACGAAGGTTCTTCGGGGCAGCAAGACCAAGGAGCGGCCGCCACGCTGGCGCCGGTGGGGCAACAGCGCATGGTGGAAGCCGGTTCTGGGCCATCGGCACCGTCTGGTAAGTCGGGGGTGCAACACATGGGAAGCAGTTGGCCTTGGGGTTACCCTGCAGAAGGCGGGTCATTGGCATGTCCTCAAGATACCTTCGCTTATAGTCCGGCATGTCATCATACATGTGGTAGCTCAGTATCATTGGGCTCTACATCAACTTGTAGGGCGGCATTGCCAACACCATGTAGCATGCTGGATACGCCTTGTGGGGGGGGGGCGTCTCCTTATGGGGGGTCCTATGCAGCAACTTCTGCCACTGCCCTCCCCTTTGGGGACTTGGCGCTCCCATTGGGTGATCACCTGCTGCCATCCACACGAGATAAGATTTGCAGGGGCGAATACGTTGATTTTTTCACGTTGCTGTATCGGGAGATGGAAAAGAAAGAAAAGGAAGAACTTGAGGAACGGGACAAAGAAAAATATAAGAGGATGAGGGTGGATAGAACGTGGGCTAATTGGGTAGCGGGATTTATCATATATGCTGGTGTACTTTCTAAGGCGCAGCCATTTAGAGCAGCGTCATTGTTCCAGTATTTTGATATAATCGACAAAGGATACACGGGATTTACTGGACCTGCCTGGCTCCAGTATGATGAGGAGTTTCGGATGTGGGCAGCCATGAATCCTACTTTGAGATGGGACCAGATACACCCTCACCTGTGGTTGCAGGTCATGGCCTCTTCTAGGCCAAACACAGGGGAGAGGTCGCATAGTGGCCATTTAGTTAACCGTTTGTCAGGGTCTTCTTTTCCCCGCCCCCAGGTGGGGCTGGCGGTTCAACCCCGCCAGATTTGTTGGGAATTTGGGGCTCAGGGGGTATGCAGTAGAAAGGCATGCCAGTTTAAGCACGAGTGCCCCATGTGCGCGGGGCCCCACCCATTCTCGGCTTGCTTCCGAGGGAAATCCCGTAGGGGCCGCAGAAGGCAGGACGGGAGCGGTCAGGGACAGTCCCATGGAAAGGGGGCATGGGCAGTCACATGGAAAGGGGGCCAATACCAATAAGACTGAGAGTGCTTGAGCACTTGTTGCGCAGTTATCCTCGAAGTTCAGATGCTATATATTTGTTTCAAGGTTTTTCTCAGGGTTTTCGTATTCCCTACATGGGGGAGAGGGTTCCTTGTATGGCTCATAACCTTCAGTCGATACAAGGTATGGAGGAAGTTGTTCAGAAAAAGATTGATAAGGAACTCCGAGAAGGGAGGGTTTTAGGGCCTTTCTTTACTCCTCCTGTTCCTAATCTCCGGGTTTCTCCTTTGGGTATTGTGCCCAAGAAGACGCCTGGGGAGTTTCGGCTCATTCACCATCTCTCCTATCCCAAGGGCGGCTCTGTTAACGATGCCATTCCTGAAGAATTGTGCTCAGTGCGGTACACTTCCTTTGATCAGGCGGTGCGCATTGTTCGCCGTTGTGGCAGGGGAGCGGAGATGGCGAAATGCGACATTAAGTCAGCATTTCGCCTTCTTCCAGTGCATCCGTCTGACTTTGAGCTCTTGGGGTTTTGTTTTGAGGGCAAGTTTTATATGGATAGGGCGTTGCCTATGGGTTGTTCCATATCGTGCGCGGCCTTTGAACGATTTAGCTCCTTTTTGGAGTGGGCTTTGCGAGCCCGGACGGGTGTCAGTTCGGTAGCGCACTATTTGGACGATTTTTTATTTGTGGGTACCCAAGGGTCAGGCGGTTGTAAGCGGGGGTTATTGGCATTTGAGGCATTGGCTGAAGAGTTAGGGGTACTGTTAGCGCAGGAAAAGATGGAGGGCCCGGCCCAGGTACTCACTTTCCTGGGGGTGGAGCTAGATTCAATTGCACAGGCTTCTCGACTGCCGGAGGTTAAGCTCCGGGATCTGCGTGACCGTATTGGGAGTTTTTTGGGTAAACGGAAGGCAACTTTGAAGGAGTTGCAGCAGCTGGTAGGCCATTTGAATTTTGCTTGTAGGGTGGTAGCACCGGGACGAGCTTTTCTGCGCAGATTGTGCGCCTCGATGGCAGGGCTGCAACTCCCTCACCATAGGGTTCGAATCTCGGCAGGTATGCGCCAGGATTTGGAAGTGTGGCTGGAATTTCTCCAGTCTTTCCATGGCGTTTCTTTTTGGAGGGATGATCTTAGGTTAGAGGCCGAGTTGCAGGTTCATTCGGACTCGGCTGGGTCATCGGGCTTCGGTGTCTTTTTCCGTGGACAGTGGTGCGCTGAGGATTGGCCGGAGTTCTGGGTGGCCGAAGGGCTGACTACGGATCTTACCTTCCTGGAGTTTTTCCCCATATTGGTTGCAGTTCACCTTTGGGGAGATGAGTTGGCTAATCACACTGTGCACTTTTGGTGCGATAACCTTGCAGTGGTTCAGGTCATTAATTCACTCTCTTCTAGGTCCCCACGGGTTATGCAGTTAGTCAGAGCCTTTACGCTTCGCTGCCTTCAGCTGAACATTTTGTTTTTTGCCAGGCACGTACTGGGGGTTGACAATGGGGTGGCTGACGCTCTCTCTTGCAAACAGATGGAGAGGTTTCGTCAGCTGGCCCCAGACGCCGACTCGCAACCGGTGCAGATGCCACCATGGCTATGGTCGGCTGGAAGGCGGAAGTGAAAAGGGCAATTGGAATAGCCATTGCACCAAATACCAAGAGGGCCTACGACCGTGCGGTTGTGCAATTTTCTGAATTTAGGCAGGAGGTAGGGTATCCTGGTTTATGGCCTGTTCCTGTGGATCACCTATTGCACTTTTGTGTAGCACTCCAAGGTAAGGGCTTGTCAATCAGCTCAATCAAAGGGAGGTTATCAGCAATTGCCTTTGCCAGTAAGGCTAGAGGGTGTGAGGAGCATACAGGTGATTTTCAAATTCGCAAAATGCTGGAGGGATGGTCTAGGGAAGCTGGGTTGCAGGCCGATCGGCAGCAGCCTATATCGCCTGCCGTCCTTAGGGGATTGAAGGCCACTTGGAACGCAGTTTGTTTATCGGAGTTTGAGGAATCCCTATTTCATGCGGCGGCACTAGTGGCTTTCTTTGGGGCATTCCGTATTAGTGAACTAGTCGCACAGTCCAGAAACGACGTGTCCGGAAGGGCCTTGCGAATGCAGGATGTGAGGCTGAGCGCGATCAAGGTCTCCATTATGTTGCGGCGGTCTAAAACGGACCAGCGGCAGCGGGGGGTTGCTGTAGAATTGGGTGCTTGCGAAGAAAAAGAACTGTGCCCAGTGGCAGCGTTAGCATCTTACCTTGCCAAGCGGGGGGTGCAGGTGGGCGTATTATTTCAGCATCAGGACGGCACGCCCCTAACTAAACACCAGTTTTGGTCGGTCACTGCAAAGGCTTTAGGCAGATTGGGGCTGGCAGGAAGGCGCTTTTGTACACCCTCTTTCCATATTGGTGCTGCTTCCACAGCCGCGGCCATGGGCTACCCCGCTCGGGACATCCAAAGGCTGGGGAGGTGGCGCTCTGCTGCTTATAAGGCCTATGTGCGCCCTTTGGGGGGGGCATTGGATCATTGAACAGCCTCCAGTTCAGGGGGGCCGGCATTGCGTGCCCTCTTTTCTCCGTGGGTTAGGGTTAGGGTTAGGGTTAGGGTTAGGGTTAGGGTTAGGGTTAGGGAACGCCCCGATTGAGTCAGCTCTTTGAGCCTAGCGGCTCGGGGGTTGGGTCTGAGGGGTGGTCCTGTAATGGCTAGCCGGCCGGGCGGAAGCCATTCTGATGGCTAACGCTTGGGGCAGGGTGGCTCGCCCTATGTCATGAGATAAGGGAGGGGTCACGGACCTCTGGCCTTGTCCATACCGCTAAACTGTCTTGCCCTTGCCGTTGGTTGGGTTTAGTTAAAGTTGTTATGTTAATAAAGTGGCCCAATAGTTAATACCAATACTGGTGTCTGCCTCGTTATTCCGACTTGGGGGGCAATAAACTGTGAAAGAAATCTGAAAATTAGGCCAACCCAGTGAAGGCTGAGGAGGCAGACCCAGACTGCTCCACCAATGTTGAAAGAGAGGCAAATGCCTGGGTCGCTGTGTCAAGGGTGAGCTAAAATCCCCTTTCTCTCCATAGCTGATGCTTAACTAAGACTGGTTTAGGAAAAAGGCATGCTGGGGGGTACTGCAGCCCCAAACACCAACCCACTGTCAGGGGAGTCTGATAGATTGCAGATATTTTCAATTACTTTGGAAACATTTGGCGTCCTTTCAAGGTAAGAAGCAATGCTGTCATTTCAGACCACAAAGCAATTCTGCTACTCTGTCCTCCCAACAAAGTAACAGTCAATATATTAAATTAGATATCAAAAAAATCAAGAAGAAAAAAACCCTTTGTATAGTTGAAGGAAATAAAATAAACTCTGTCCAGTGCTGATAAGCTCAGCAGTAAACTTTGTAAAACTTTAGCAAGAATGATCAAGTGCTTAATTATCCAAACTGCCTTTACAATACTGAAATTGGAAGCTCACTTTAATGTGTGTGTAAAGTGCTATCAAGTCGCAGCTGACTTTTGGCGACCCCAGCAAAAGGCTTTCAAGGCAAGTGAGAAGCATAGGTACTTTTCTGTTGCCTCCTCTGCAGAGTTGTCCTTGGAGTCTCCCTTCCAAGACCAGGATTGACTCTGCTTAGCTTCTGATATCTGGCAAGATCAAGCTGTACCATGCCACCTTCCCTCTCCTCACTTTAATAATCCAGGCTAATATACTATTAAATTTATCAAGGTTTGCAGGTGCCATGAATGCATGAGTGTTGGTGCTTTCCATAGAACAGTCTTCCAAAACACAGTAAATTTGTCACCTAGGTGGACTGCTTTTCTACTAGAAATGACTTTGAATTTCTTATCCCTGATGTTTCAACTTGAAAATTCCTTTTTCACCTCTCCTTTGCGTGAATCAAACTCACGATTCTTTATCTTCACAATGTCTTCTGTTTCACCATGCCAAATTTCCCCCATAAAATTTAGGTGGTTTTAACATTATTTCTGGTTCTATAGACCGACACAATACAATATGTATATGTTATATGTTTCAACTTTGAACACTGTACATATAAATATTGTATATATTGTATATAAAACATACATAGTGTACAAACAAATCAACAAATACAGCAGTGAAAGTCAGAGAACTGACACCATTGACCAACATATAAATGAAAAGAAAAAGAAAATAAACTAAGGAATATTTGCTCAGTCCTATTTCCCACCTTTCTAATGAAAATACATGTCACTTTAAAAACCAAATAGGACATATGAATGCTATTTGTACTGATCCCATCTAGCTCTTATGTGCTTTTCCACATGGAACAAAGCATATGCCACCTATACTTTATATGTTCTGCAATAATTTTGCAAGAACTGATTCAGCAACAATAGCATAGCATCCTTATTCTCTATTACAGGTTTGATGTTTGCTTCTTTTTCATTTCTACTTGGCCAGCTAAGCATTCCACTGCAGAAGTGCCTAACATCCGAAGAGTTTTAGTTAATATTTGCTCACTAAATTTATACCTCATGGTGTGGTCTGTAGACCCAAGGCTGTAGACTCAGTAAACTATGAAAACCAAATAAACCACTCAAGCAGTGTGGCAGGTGTAAATACTTTTCTTAGGCAACCATCTATGACTATGAACTTCACCATGCATCAGACAAAGATTTGGATTTACATGTGAGACATATGGGTTCAGCTGCTGCCTCAATAATGAAAACCCCTAAGTAGCTGTGTGAAGCAATCCTATGCACCCTTATTTGCAAGACAGCTCCATTGTGTATGAATAATTAGGGTCTGTTTATATATTTATAAAAAAATTATATCACACATTTCTACAGAAGTACTCAGGGCAACTTACACCAGAAATTAAATGACACACACCAAAAATAACAGAAATTAACAAGATGGAACCCGTAACAGATTCTGTAGTGGTTAGTTCTCATTAGTACTGTAATTTTGGGGAGATTGGGATAGGTGGTATCCTCTTTTCCATTCTGCTTTTGTCATTGTTATATTCAGAATCTTAGGCTGCAGTCACACGCATTAGATGAAGTGGAGGGGAAGCGAGGCTATTTCCTCCGGAGGAATTTGACCCGCAGTTGCACGATCACACAGTCCTTGGAAACTGCAGGCACAGCCCACCACCGTGTGATCAGACACAACCGCGAGTGAGTCGGGTTTTCTCTTTTTTTGTTGTTAGTTTCCGATGTGCTTAAATGAGGAATCGATGAATTGTATCTCTGCACTGAGGGCTCCCTATGGCGTTTGCGATGATGTGCATACTGAGAGGAGGGGGGAAACAACGGCATGGAGTCAGGATGGCCTGATCAGACCATACTGATGCCATGAGAGCATGTTGGAGTGATCAGACACAGGAAAGTCCGTCCGTGGCCCATCACAACCCGTTTACTGCCAGATTTCCCTCAGTGTCTTTTAACTCCACTTCTGCGGCAGAGCAGAGCGTGTTGCCAATGGCTGTGGGGTGCTTCCCAGATGTTGTTATCTGATTGCGCTCTTTAAATCCACCCAGCATTCGCGCCTATGGCAGGTCTAATTGTGCGTGTGATCGCAGCCCTATTTAATTTTTCAGAGGGCTGTATACAGGTTTCACAAAGGGTAATTCCTGGTTTTAGTATTTTATTGTTGCCACTAATCCAATTGGATGGAAGGGGAGGATGAGAGACAGATTTTGTCTTTAAACTCTTCCCAGCTGTGGTGGCTGGAGGGCTCTTTTTGTAGCAGGAACTCCTTTGCATATTAGGCCACACCCCCTAATGTAGCCAATCCTCCAAGAGCTTACAGAGCTCTTCTTACAGGAGCTACTGTAAGCTCTTGGAGGATTGGCTACATTAGGGGTGTGTCACTTAATATGCTAATGAGTACCTGCTACAAAAAGAGCCCTGCGTGAGAACCTTATGATTGAAGGGCAAGGGTAGGCAGTAAAGCTTGAGTCGACCTTTATGTCTTCCCATTTATTGTGGCTTGCTTGTTTCCCTTGGGCACAGTCAGGGTGGGATCACAGTCACTGTGTTTATCTGAGAGGAGAAGTAAGTGTCTGAAGTGTGCATCACTCATAGCTACAGCCAGAGGATTTGGACTGCATACATGCTTTTACCACTGCCTCATCATTGTCATCCTCCCCAGGGCAGCAAGCTATGACTCCAATTCCTGTCCCATCCCCCGCAGCAGTGAGGTCAAGCAGCAACTCCTTTTCTCCTCCCAGACACCCTTGCCTCCTGCTCAAACACTTGTACTGGGCAAACAAAACAAAAGTAGCAATACCATCTCCTCCCTCTCCTCCCAGCCACTGCCTTTTGTCTGCCTTTTCTCCCTCTTGTAGGAAGGAGAAAGCCATTCTGCCTCTTCTTCAGTCCACTGACTGCCACTGCAGCAGCACTAGCAATCCAACTCCTCTATTCCTGCCATCTAGCTCTGCTTGCTTGCTTGCCTGCCGTCTCTTCTCCTGTTTGACCGCTACCATCACCTCTGTCTGCCACAGCTTCTAGAGAGCTGTCTCCTCTGTTATCTATGGCTGCAGCAGACAATGGTTCCTGTGTTTTGGGTTGTTTGTTTGTTTGTTTTTAATCCTTGTCTCCATTTTCCCATTTAATAATGTTTATGCAAGCCTAGGGGGTCCCCCAAGTTTGTTGAAAAATCTTACTTCTGTGTTAATGACCCTAATCTGTGGATTTAAGTATCTGCAGATCAGGGAACAGGTGGCTGCTAGAATATATTGTAATAATAAATGAAATCAACAAAAAAGCCATAACTCAAAAATGATGACCCACCGGAAGCCTAAAAGTTAAAAACTTAAGACCACAATATCCATTGTATTTAAGAAGCCCAGTAGTGCTAAACATTACAATCTGGTAAAACTACACAAAATCTGGGATAAAGCAATTCATTTGGGAGGGTTTATCCCCCCCCCCATATGCCCCCTGGAAGAGAATATAAATTTCACATATCTTCAGAAGGCTATCAGTGAAGCAGCTACTCCAGCCTCCATGGGGAAAGTCTGGGGTCAAAGCAGAGAAGAGCTGTTCCAGCATGCCCACCAATATGATATCATGTAAGGTCAGCAGACTTCACGTTCCTGGGATCCAAGATCACTGCAGACAGTGACTGCAGCCATGAAATTAAAAGACACTGGCTCCTTGGGAAAAAAGCAATGGCAAACCTAGGCAGCATAATAAAAAGTAGAGACATTATCCTGCCAACAACAGTCCATATGGACAAAGCAATGATATTCCCAGTAGTAATGTACGACTGCAAGAGTTGGACTATAAGGAAGGGCAAGTGCTGAATAATAGATTCTTTTGATGCTGGTGAAGACTCCTGAGAGTCCCTTGGACTGCCAGGAGATAGAATCAGTCAATCGTAAAAGAAATCAACCCTGACTGTTCCCTGGAAGGCCAGATAGTGAAGTTGAAGCTCAAATACTTTGGCCACCAAATCAGAAGGGAGCACTCACTGGAGAAGACCCTGATGCTGGAAAAGATTGAAGGTCAAAGAAGAAGGGGACGGCAAAGGATGAGATGATTAGACAGTGTTATCGATGCAACAAATATGAAATTAAGCAAACTTCAGAGCACAATGGAAGGCAGGAGGGCCTGGCATGATGTGATCCATGGGGTCGCGAAGAGTCAGACTCGACTGTGCGACTGATCAACAGCAACGACAACAACAAAGGTCAGCAAACGGAGAACACCAAACCCTGGAAGATCTCAAGCTCATATGAGCATAAGTGTTCTCTTAGGTATCCCTTGGGGCTTTAAAGTTCAACATCCAGTCTTTAAATTTGGTGTGGGAACAAACTAGGGGACAATTCCACTGTTACAATGTGAGAGTAATATGATCATGGCTGCAAATCCTGATCAGTACCCTGGCTGCCACATTCCTCACTAGGTGAAGTTTCTGAGCCACTAAAAGGCAGCCCCATCTACTATGAGTCCCAGGGAGAAAGATGGACTATCAAGGAAAATAATAAGTAAAAATAAATTTAAAATGTACAACACATAACAGTAGTCTAGTCTTGATGTTTTTACAGCATATGTGACTGAACTGAATTCTTCATTTTCAGAAAGGAGCTCAGATAGTAAACCAGCTTAAGCTGGATAAAGGTACTCCTGGCTACTTCCATTACCTGTTTCCAAGCAGCAGTGCATGCCCAGATTGTAAAGTCCCTAAAAGGGAGTGCTATGTCATCCAGAAAAGTTGCAATGCTCCTCCTTGTTGGGTTTTACCCATGACCAGTAGCACTTCTTTCTTGTCTGTATTAAGCCACAGTTTATTTACATACATCACTGCCTCCAGATACTAGTTTAGGGTCTTCAACTCCTACCAGGATTCAAATGAAAAAACCACAAGGCCTCAGGGGGAAAAAAGAGGATAGGATGGTATGGTGGAGTGATCGTGACAGCCTAGGTCACCTTCCTATTCAACAGGACTGCTAACTGGATCCTAAAAAGCCTAAACCTCACACCAGGTGACAATCTGTCCACAATATAGGTGATAGTAAGAACTCCTCCACTTTCAGGTCACCATCTTTCTGTCCCAAACAAGTCAAGAACATGCCAAGTTACATGTGTTCCACCCAAGGTTAACCTGAGACAGTCCCATGGTTGTCATATAAGCTGTGAAATCCAGTTAGAAAAATCCCCGTACAGATGTTGAAATCCCCCAGAACAAGCTTCCTGCAGCATTCCAACTCAGTCAACAGCAGTAAAAAAAAAAATAACCCTGTTGGGCTGTGGGGTGGATGGAACACCAACATAATCCCCAATCTGTCTCATGAACTCTCAGCAAAGCACATATCTCCCAATGCTTAGGATTGCTTTGTAAAGTTATGTTATCAGCTTGCACTGATATTGTAATGAATGATAAAGTAAGACAACATGAACCATATTTAAATACTAAAAAGTGGTATGGGGAGAGAGAATAACCCCAGGGATTGAAACTAGTATGTTATCAACTTGTGAAAACAAAGTACTATTGATTACTTAATTGTAATGAAAGAAATGGAGGGAGGGATCCAGCCATACCTTCCTCCAACTTCAGTGTCTCTTCTTCCAACTTAAGTGGTTCTTAACTGGTGGTTCTTCCTTATGAAAAGACTCAAGAAGTTGATGCTAGTACGTTTGTAGTCTAAACCATCTTGCTTTTCCTCCTTGTCTCTTTCTGGATGTATGGAAATAATGGCTGTGGTCACATACACTAAATAATCCACTTTCAATCCACTTTCAGTGCACTTTCCAACTGGATTTTTACTGTGTGAACTGGCAGAATCCAGTTGGAAAGTGCACTGAAAGTGGATTATTTAGTGTGTGTGTGGCCACAGCCAATGAGTAAACTTGTGTGCATTTTTTTTATTTTGTAGCTGAAAACAAGATGCACACTTGTGATTTAAGTTTGTTGCTACTCACTTCAGCCATTAACTTTTTAAATCGCTCCCACAACAAATGGCCTTCATATTCCAGGTACAGCATGAAGAGGACAATTGCTCACACAGAGATAAATAGCTGCAGGAAACAGCCAAGACAGGCTCCAGATACTGCTGCCATCTGCCGGTTACTTTACAACAATGTGGGTGGGGGGCAATAGCTAGAAAGCACTGGAATTCAGGAGTTTTGAGAGGGATTTCTCCCCCTTTTGTATTTCCCTGTAGTGTGTCTCGTTCTCTCTCTCTATGGCAATATGGTCTGTGGAATGCTTTTGGAAAAACAGTCTTATCTTTGTTCAAGGGACCAGATTTTGGTCTCTTTCAGACTTCCTTGACTGGTCCTCTGTATTAAGGGCTGATCACTTGTGACTCTGTTTTTTTTTTTATGAATTGAAAAACTAGCAGCTCTAACTCTGAAAGACCTAGAAGTCTATAGTTCTGTTCAGCAAGAATACAGGTGCCAATGTTGGAGGAAGATTGCATTGAGAATATTTACCCAGCAACTCTCTGATGAAAGCCTTTATAAATCCTTACTATGAACTTTCGGTACCCTGTTAGTTTGATGCTAATTAGAGTGCGATGGTTTTCACACCATCCAGGATCTATAAATCACTGCACTGATAATTCACTATAAGAATGAAATTAATTTTGGTAATGTGATAATTAATCCATTAAATGTTTAGCAAATTGCCATCAACACAACAGTATTCAATACAGCAGCAAGCCTTGGGTGTGAGAACAAATGACACGAGGTTCTTGTTGGTGCTATTGGTCATGCAGTTACGATGGGTATGAACGACAGGTATGCAGGATTATCATCATGCCTCCAAGAAACATACATATCTACTGGGGAGGGGGCTCTTTCAGGCACCTTGGTCTTTGTGTGCCTCTAATGTACAGACATACCTGCTCCTTTATTCTCTTGGACAGCAACTCCATGGCTGAGTTCAGACTGGCAGTTTGGCCTGATATAGGAACATTTCACAAACGGATTAAAGGGGCCGGTTCACAAGGGCACAGCTGTCAGGCGTTCACCAGCCATACTCAATCCATTCTATGATGATTCTCTACCGTATAAAAAAAAGTACCTGGTGAAAGTGGTAGCAAACCCTGGAGAGCACGTTGATCCCACTTCCCGGAAGTGTGCACGCTAAGAGGTAGAGAAATAGACGCATAGGTGCATAAGTGCATAAGCGCATGTCACCAGAGTGAAACAAAGCCACTTACAGCCACGCCTCCACCAGGGGCAAGCCAGCAGTGCGAATGCTCCCTTGCGCCTCCTCCCCGGTATGCTCCCACATCAGTATGTGCAGTGTGACTGGGAATCCCCAGCACAACTTGGTCCAGGTCTTTTTGCCCCACCACCCTTACGCTTCATACTGCCAGTCTGTCCTCAGCCCATGTGTGGATATTTGTTTTCCTGGGAATTTCTCTACCCCACTAAAATGGAATTTGCCCTTGGGGTATGAATATACCTCAGAAGACAACATGTGTAAGTTTTTGTTTTGTTCTGCTTTCCAGAGTGATCAGGGGTGTATGAAAGAGAGCAGGAGATTTATTCCCACAGTGTCCACTCTATCCTCACCTTGCGGAAGCTCTAATTCCTCAGTACTAATGAAACATCACTAAAATTTGTACTGCAACTCTTTGTCTGTTCAATATTTTACTTTCATCTTCCATGTTTTTTATACAGCATGTTTATATTGAATAATTATATTTAAGATGATCATTTCCCAGCTGTCTTATAATAGTGTAAACTTTCCAACTCTTTCACATTTTGATATACCATGCCCAGATTTTTTTAACCTCTTGAGATTCCCATGCATTAATTATGAGTTCTCTTTGGTATTTGCAACACCTCCAAATTTAATATCATCTGTGAACTTAATTAATGTGCTGTTTATGTCTTCTTCCAGATCATTAACAGAGATTTATTATAATTAAGATTTTATGAAAGTAAAGTCTGTGAGAAAATCTCCCTCCTTTGTCAATGCATATAAATGCCTTAAGTGGTTACAATTAATCTTTGATAAATAAGAGCAGAGAAGAGTTTCTATCATACCTCATAAAATATAAATTCAACTGCTAATCCAGCAACCTTCATTCTTGTAGGCCACTTTCAGATAGAACCCAGACACTGTTGGTTATTGTGCTATCATAATAATTACCCCCTAGATTTTTCTGTCCAGAGAAATGAAAATCAAGGGATGAATATCATAGGTTAAAACCCAGTGTGTGACTCCCCCCACCCAAGTATGCATTCTGTTATGATCCATGAAATCTCACTGAGAAAAATTAGTCTGGATCCTCATGTCATTGGATATTTTACTCATTTCCTGGATTTCAGGAAAACCCACGAGTAGATGGTTATAATAGCATAATATCCAACAATAGTTAGATACCACCCTCTGAAAACTAATTCAATCCAAATACTAGTTCAGTCCAAACTAGTTCAATCCATTCAGTGTGCAGAGGCAATTAGATATGTGATATACAGTGATCAGCTAACAGCAAGCACATTCAACTTCCTGTTGTCTATATTAACTCTTGTTAAGTGAAAATTTAGCAGGTATTGATTGAATGGATGAAACAGTTTACCAGATATAATTTTCCACCCTTTTTGGTACTAGGAGAACCATTTAGTGGTTGGTGGTGGTTGTTTTTTTGCTTCCTCAATTTGTCCCATATATCAGATGTGCAAGTGTTTTGAAAGTTATTGGCTAGTTGAAATAAGCTGAATAATGACACTATCAATACTACAAATTGAATAATTTTTCTGTTTAATGCATATGTCTAATTATTCTCTTCAATCAATACATTTTTCCATAGAATGTACATTTCTTCTTCTAGAAGCAATTGAAGAGGCTCAAAAAATAGGTTTGTGCATAAATAGGGAGCCCCTTCACATTTCATCCTACTCTTCATCTAAGGAGCCCATGGTTTTCCCCTGCTCCATGTTCTCCTTACAACAATCCAGTGAGCTAAGTTAAGATGAGAGAGGGAGTGACTGACTAGAGTCACCCAATGAGCTTCAAGGTTGAGTGAAAATTTCAACCTCTTACAAGTCCTAGATCAGCACTCTACACTAGTGGTTCTTAATGTTTCATATCTTATGTCCCACCAGTTACTCCATAAAAGAACCACCATGATAGAAACAAAAAAATCTGACTTTCCCCAAAAGGACATTCATATGTTAAAAGGCATTATGTTATTATTTCTAGCATGCCAAAGGTTCACAGATGGATTATTTTTGGTGACAGGTTGGGTCGACAGGAGACGGCACATCACATTTGGAAGTGGACATGGAGATTGAGGGAGAATTAATTCTCAGTTAATTTTAGCAAAACCCTTCATCCCACCAGTGGCATACATATCATCAGTTAAGAACCATCAGTCTACACAAGCCTGTGTGAGGATTGTAGTTGTGACACACTGTCAAGGGTTAACACCTGACAGAACCTGAGAACTTTTGAGTGACAGGCTGTTTGAAGGGAATTCTGTTGAGAGAGTCAGTTAAGGAATGACAGTTGGGAACTGACCGTTGAAGAAAAGACAGTTAAGTACTGACTGTGGACTGGGAAGGAAGCTTAGAGAGTGAGTGGATCAAGGAGGAACCTCATTCAAGCCAAAAAAAAAAAGAGTGGGGAATAGCTTCTAGTAAAGAGAAGTGATCCCTGCTCAGTCAAGAAGAGAAATAACTTCTAGAAAAGAGGAATGATCCCTGGTTTGTGTATAAAGAAGGATTTTGGGAATCTGATTGTATGTTCCTACCTTCTAAATTTATATGTCTGTGAAACTCTGAAACCTTTGCTTGAGTATTTGAACAGAAACTGAAAAGAAAGCCTCTCTCCTCAAAGTTTTAAAGACCTTGTTGAATAGAAGACACTCTTACTTGTTGGCAACAAATTATCTGGTATTTGTTTGAATAAATCTCTGTTTCTGTTTTGTCTAATGGGAAATTCTTGAAGATGTCTTTTGAACATTTTGTGTACACACACATTAGTCTATTACATTTTAATCCCACCCTTCCTGCAAGGAAACTGAAGTGATTTACATGCTCCCCCCTCCCAACTTTATCTTCACAAAACCCTAGAGAGATGGGTTAGGATGCAAAAGAATGGCTCACCCCGACAGCATTACAGAAGAGCAGGGATTTAAACTTGGGTCATCTCAGTTGCAACCCAATACTCTAAACACTACATCACAATCATGCAAATGTAGCATGTGTACATTCTCACAGGCTTCCTTCAGACAGCTTGATAAACCATTGTTTGTTTAAACTGTGGTGTGTGTAGCAAACTGGTTCAACTTCTCAATGTAAGAAACAAATCCCACAGTGAATATGTGCATGTGTGTCACTGTATAAACCCTGGTCTGTTTTCTTCTTACCATTTGACTTGCCACTCAGCAGAGAAGCCATCTGCAATCTTTAAAGCCAAGTGACCACAAAAGTGACATTACTCATCAAACTGTGGATTGCAAATTCAGATGTCACAACATATCACAGTTAGTAGAAATTGTACTTATTGGAATTGCAATTTGATACCAACCAGCATATCCAGTTTGTCGAATCAACTGCATTCAGATTTCACAGAGTTTGATCAAACCATGGCTTCATAAGCCATACTTAATTGTGACATCTAAATGCAACAAGAGCATTAGCCCTTTCTCTGAGTAGCTAGAAATAAAATCACTGTAGATATCTATTTGGTTGTATTCAACCAACACAAGCAGAGCTCTGCTCATGGAGCCCCAGGAACAGTGCTTGATGTGGTGGTGGGAGGGGGAATTGAAAAAATAACATCCCTCCCTCACCACCTTCCATGTGCTAAGAGAATATGACAACTTGACCCAGCTCAGTGACTCTATGGCATATGCATGTAGCATACATGAGCACTAATTAACTGTATCTTGAGTAGCACCCATTTCACATGTAGGTGCAAGTCAGGTTCATTATGAACTGTTACTTGCTACGGGGCAATTTATATGCTTTACAGCATGTATGTTTCAGTATTTTGATAGGACTCTTCAAAAGAGATGGCCGGCATCTTTATGCCTCTGTAGTATAGATGATGAAGAGACTGGTGGCACATCTGGTACAGGACAAAGACAATATTATGGAAAGAAGCAGGCTGAATGAGAAAAAAGAAAAAAATATCTAAAATAAGATTTTCATGAATGATTTCCTGATGAATTAATGCCATGTTGCAGCACTAACAGAGGCCTCTGGAAAGAACCCATTTGATTAAAAGACAAACTTCCCAGTGTAGCCATTCTTATAGGCCACATTCAGACTGGCAGTTTGGCCCGGCAGCCAAACGTTGCAGGAGCATTTCATTAGCGGATTAAAGGGGCGGGTTCACACAGACACATGTTTCAGGTGTCCCCAGCCATACTCAAGCCATCTTGTGCCACTTCCCTCCAGAGTTTAAAAGATACCAGGTGAAAGTGGTAGCAAACCGTATGTAGAGCGGGTTGATTCCAGTTCCCTGAGTGGGGACGCAAGCGCTGCTAAGGCAGGAACAACCCGTAGTCATTGATAATAGGCACCGGCTGTTTCCGCGGGCAGGCGCCATTGGCACCTGTGCGATCCTGCCCTATTTGCCGCTGCGCCCATGCACCCATGCGCATGGGCGCATACAGCCCAGCACGGAAACAGCCGCTAACAGGCCGCCAGGGTGGCCCAACAGTGTGAAGGCTCCCTTGCGCTTCCTCCACGATATCCTCTTGCTTCATTCTCTGTGGTGTGAATGGGAATACCACAACCAAGCCATTCCAGGTCTGTTCCGGGTTTTCTTTGCCACGACTCACCAGTCTGAACTCGGCCATAGATTTAGTAAGTGTTTTTTTTAAAGAATGTCACTCTTTGTGCCCTGTTACTGGTGTCAAAGAAACTAAATAATCAGCAAGTCATAGAGTAACTGCATCATGGAATAGGACTGATAAAACCTTGCACTTTTTTCTTGGACTTCTGGGTATCTTATCTTCCCAATGAGCTGGATTCTTGTCACTTTTTAAGGCTTATGAAACCTAGCACGCCTTGAATATTTTTTAACAGATTGGACCCTTACTCAGGGCTCCCCCCCCCAATCTGACATGAGGGTAATATGTTTATTATTCTTATTATTTGAGTTCCCAACAAAAATCATTCTGAATCTCCAAAAAAACAACCCTCAAGGGCTTAATTCACAAACCAAGGTTTGGTTGGCATGAAAATGTAAGCAGCGGCGTACACAAACCTAAGAGTATATTTCCATTGCCAGCCTGCAATTTTCCCACACAGATAAACTATCCATCTTTTCCTTAATTTGTATGCAGCAGAATTCTTGTCTGAACCCTTCAGGTTATGACCATGACACTTAGATACATTTGAATTTTTTTCTCCCTAATTGAAAATCACAAGGTAACAATAGCTAAGTTCTGTGTAGTATAATCTCTTCATCTCTCTGGAAAATCAATGAGTCCAAGGCAGCCCCTTGCAAATAAAATATAAGACAATTCAAACAGCTTCAGGTATATCACACTTTGTGTCTTTGCCTTTGGTGCCTTTCACAATCTCCCAAATGGTAAATTCCCCTTCTTCACCAGACTACAAGAACTAGAAGTTCCGAGATAACTAAAATAAATCAGTAGCTCTGTTGGGTCAGTTTTCAAGTTGAAGGAACATGTGTGGTTTTGAGAGACAGGGAACATCTGAACTACATTGGTGGTCACCTACATGATGTTGCTTCAGCAGCTATACATCTGTATGTTGGATCCCCAAGCATCGAGAATAAATCCACGTTTTCAAGAAAAGCAAAATTTATTTCAAAGCGTTGAAAACATACTCAAACACGTTCTTTGTTAGAACTGGGGATACACAGTTAGGTCAAGCATAATAAAGGAACTTCAAACAGATACAGATCCAATGAATAGCTTTCCCGCTGGCGGGCTAATGAAACGGTTGCGCGCCCAGTCCATGGGAACCAGGCAGAACATCAGACAAAACACAGGTGCAGTACTTATGAGAAAAAGCAATATGCAAGCATTACAGCATCTTCTCCCCCACACAACCTCCAGCAGTTATCTTTTGCATTCCAACGCAGGAGCAGGATGATAGAAACCAAGCCGGGTGCAACAGGGAAAGGATATGTACACAGAGGTCACAGAAAACAGAATGGCAGCTTGCTGACATACTGCCCCCCTTAAAATACACTTACAACACCCCTCCCGGGTCGGGCGGGAGATCTCCCGGGCTGGGCGGGAGACCTCCCGGTTTGTCCGGGAACCTTCTGTGGAAACTACGGATCAGGTAAGGGGCCCGAATATCCCCTTCTTCCACCCATTCGCGGTGCTGGGGACCGAAATCAACCCATTCGATAAGGTACCAGAGTTTACCACGTTTCACTTTACAATCAAGGATATCAGCGATCTCAAAATGTTCATCCCCTTCCAAAATGACAGGTGGAGGAGGAGTAGTCGCTGGTCTCCAGGGAGACGGGCCAGGATCCTTCTTCAACAGGCTCATGTGAAAAACAGAATGCAGAGCACGTAAATTCTTAGGCAAAACAACATCAACCGCCACATCATTTATGACTTTACGCACTTTGAATGGACCTATGAACTTCCACCCCAATTTCCTGCTAGGCCGCAGCATCTTAATGTTCTTGGTCGAGACATACACAAGATCCCCAGGTTTCAGATCAAACCCCACCACCCTACCCTTGTCTGCCTGGGTCTTGTAAGCAGCCTTGGCTGCGTCAAGTGTTTGGCATAGCAGAGGCCATGCTTTTTGCAAGGACATACACCAGGTATCAGCATCCCCCACAGGACGTTGGCCCATCCCCTCCAAGAAAGGGAGGGGGGGACTGTCGTAACCAGATACAGCTTTATAAGGAGACATGCCTGTGGAGCTATGGACCGTATTGTTATAACAATATTCAGCAAGAGGCAACAATTCACACCAATCATTCTGTTGATAATTAGTAAAACAACGCAGATATTGTTCCAGGGTCTGATTAACTCGTTCCGTTTGTCCGTCAGTTTCAGGATGATACGCGCTGCTGAGCCCTTGTTCCACCCCTAAAATGGAAAGAAGTTCCCTCCAAAACTTAGAAACAAATTGGGTCCCCCTGTCAGAAATTAACTTAGCAGGTAATTGATGAATTTTCACCACGTGGGACATAAACGATTTCGCCAACCTCTGAGCTGTAGGCAAGGAAGGAAAAGGCACAAAATGAGCTTGCTTAGAAAACAAATCAACAACCACCCAAATAACAGTGTTCCCTTTGCTCGCAGGGAGGTCAGTAATAAAGTCCATGGACACCACTTCCCATGGTCTCGACGGAGTAGGGAGTGGCTGCAGTAAACCAGGAGGCTTGCCCATCCTGGGTTTAGTTAAGGCACAGGTTTGGCAGGACCTAACAAACATCAAGAGGTCTTTGCGCATTTGTGGCCACCAGAACTGTCTGCGGATGAGTTGTAGAGATTTAACAAAACTCCAATGCCCTGCCAGTTTCGAACCGTGAGCAGACTCCATCACCTCCCTCCTCATCGAAATAGGCACATACAATTTGTCTCCAGAATAAATCAGACCTTCAGGGCTACGGACACAATCTGGCAACGTTTTCAGGGAGGCATCATCATCAGCA
>NW_015161950.1:964656-1002908 GCF_001447785.1 Gekko japonicus | reverse complement strand
GAACTGCGATTTAGGGGTGACAATGAAGGATCTGGATTCCCAATGATCGCCAGCCCCCAACCGCAAAGCCATAGTCTCGTGCGTACAAGGTTCCATGGGTGCCCCATCCATTTGGGTAAAAATGATGGGAGATTTTAATGGGACTATCCCCGCTTCCATGGTCCCATCAGCGGTTGAGCAGGCATCGGCGGCGCGGGAAATCCCGGTGCAGGAGCAACTTGTTGCTGCGCGGCGTGTGCGTCAAGGAAATTAGCCATTCTAACGTCCATCATTCCCGGCAGACCTTCCATCACATCCTGGAATGCCCGCAACAAGTCTCTCACCGAGTCTTCCAGTTCTGCTAGTCGTTCCCCGGTAGTTTCCTCCGGGATGGGGTCCCGAGGGCGGTAGTCCGGGGGTGGGTCATAGTCCTCTTCCGTTTGGAAGGCTCCGGTGCCCTCCTCATCTTCTGCGTGGCCTCGCGGTCCCGACGGCTCGAACATCCACTCCTCGATGTCTTGCTTGGGACTCTCCTTCTCCGAGGTAGACCCTGGCTCCGGGAACAATCCCTTGTCAAACAGACTCTCACGTAATCCGCTCCCCCGACGGGAGTACACCTCACGGGTGCCCTGGGTGTTGTACATAGTCCAGTCATCCTGCTGGTGAGTCTTCCGCGGACCCCAGTGCGAAGGGGTCGGAGGCGGCCAAGACAGATGTGCAGGCAGGCGGGGAATCGCTCCCCCCACGGCACCCTCCATCGAGGCTGCAGTCGTGAACACCAACGATGCGGAGGTTGGTGGGACCGATCCTGAGTCCCCCTCCGTGTTAGGTAGATTTCCCTCAATTCCGCTCATGATCTTGTCAGATTCGGAACGATAGGAAAAAGGGAGTTCTAACAATATGTTGGATCCCCAAGCATCGAGAATAAATCCACGTTTTCAAGAAAAGCAAAATTTATTTCAAAGCGTTGAAAACATACTCAAACACGTTCTTTGTTAGAACTGGGGATACACAGTTAGGTCAAGCATAATAAAGGAACTTCAAACAGATACAGATCCAATGAATAGCTTTCCCGCTGGCGGGCTAATGAAACGGTTGCGCGCCCAGTCCATGGGAACCAGGCAGAACATCAGACAAAACACAGGTGCAGTACTTATGAGAAAAAGCAATATGCAAGCATTACAGCATCTTCTCCCCCACACAACCTCCAGCAGTTATCTTTTGCATTCCAACGCAGGAGCAGGATGATAGAAACCAAGCCGGGTGCAACAGGGAAAGGATATGTACACAGAGGTCACAGAAAACAGAATGGCAGCTTGCTGACACTGTATTAGTTTGGAGAAGTTGTCTGGGCTCAAAATGAAGATCAATACTTGTTTAGACTTATCACAGAACCCAAATAGACTTATCACAGAACCGATATCCACAGGTTTTCAGCTCACATGCCATGTGCTTACAGCTCCACTAGTATCTGTGAAACAGTGGCTGTGGTCACACACATTAAATAGTTCACTTTCAATGCACTTTGCAACTGGATTTTACCAGTTCACACTGTAAAATCCAGTTGGAAAGTGCATTGAAAGTGGATTGAAAGTGGATTGAAAGTGGATTATTTAGTGTGTGTGACCACAGCCAGTTTCTCATCATCCTATGATTGCCCAAGAAATTTTTCATAAAGTCCTTGCAGACAATGCCCTAGCTTTTTTCCCCTACTCTTAGCAAATGTGAGCTGCTCATTACCTGCTTTTCAGTGACATTTCTTGTATATTGTAGTCTATTAGGCTCTTCCTTCCACCAACTTATAAAGAATTAATACATAAAGGGAAGTTTAGTTAGATATTTAATAGTGGTAAGAGAAAGTTAGTATTAGTTGCCATCCATCTATGTGATGTGGCCCATGGATAGACTGCAGGCCTGGACTTTGTAAAGCTAAACCTAAATAATGCTTAGCCAAAGACAAATAACATGATCCTTCCTAAGTTTACCACCTTCTGGGATTGCTCTTAAGCAAGGCTACTCAGAAACCAGGTCTATTCAATTGGGCTTACTTTTAGGAAACGTCCTTAGAAACAGACTGTCAGTTTACTATCTGTAAAATGAGAATAATAGCTACCTGCTCAAATGGTGGTATATGTGAGGACACTATGACTTTAAGTGGGTGGCGCTTAACATGATATGAATCCTAGAAGGTAGGGGGAGGATGAGCAGAGTAATGGCTGAAGCAGCAAAGTCAGTTCTGCTCCCTATAATCCTGATTTCTAAATTATATAGCTAGTTAATACAGTTCATCTTACATTGTATTGCATCCTGGATCCGGAAAGTTATTTATAAAGAATGTGACAGTATACATCAAGCAAGATGCAGCCTGAGAATTCCAATTGGAATTCCCATGCAAGTAACTATTGATAAGACTACCAACACTTTTTTTTTTTGAGCCCCTGGAGGGGATTTTTTAATTGATTTTTTTAACACTACAAAAAACTACAACAGTAAAGTGGAAGGGGAAAACTACATATAAGGGAGAAAGTAAAGACTAAAAACCCAAGAGAGGAGATCCTCTAACTAGGTTTTTTTTTTTTAGCATCCAAACTTATCATCTTTGTACTTCTTATGAACTGTGTCAATCTTTTAGAACTTTTAACCCTCCCCATTTACATTTAATTGCCCAATAACAGTGCCCCCCATCATCCCCTGGAACCAAAGTTCTCAAAGGCACAATTCAGAGTCCTTCAGCCTTTACTTCTTCTTCTCTCTTTTCCGCAGTTTGTAGGGACTTTTCGGGGCTGCTTTCCCCTGCTCAGACAAAGAGTCCTCGCCAGATGAACCAGTTTCCAGCTCGCCGCTGGACCTGCTGTCTTCTTCTTTTTTCTCTTCCTCTGACCTTCCCAGCTGCTCCTTTAGAAATTCTTGAGCTTTAAGAACAGAGTCAATCTTAACCTTCTTCTCTTTGATCTTAAATGCTACTCCTTCTGGAAATAGCCATTTGTATCCAATTGAATTTGTTTGGAGGAAGAGCAAGAGTTCTTTGTATTTCTTTCTTCGTTGCCTTACTTCAAATGGAATATCCTTTAGCGTTCTAACCGCCTGTATGAGTCATGCCAGTCAGGTGGTATCAAAATGCCTGGTTGTTCCTGGTGGACCTGGCTTGGAAGAGTTCTTCCTCAAAGGCAAAAAAAAAAGGGTTGGAACACTTTCCCTATAAGAAAGGTTAAAATGTTTGGGGCTCTTTAGCTTAAAGGTTAAAACGCTTGGGGACCATGCCCCCTTCCCCTGCCTTTTACTGACAGAAACCAAGCCTTGAAGCCCAGCAATACTGTTGTAGTTGCCTAGCAATGGCTACATAGGCCATTGAAGCTGCAGGTGTTGCTTCCATTATGATGAGTTTTATAACCCCCAATGTTTGCAGAAAGATCTACCTTGTCTCTTCATCACTCCAGCATTACAAAATTATGCATGGGATAGAGAAGGTGCAGACAGAAGTACCTTTTCCCTTTCTCACAATACACAATACAAGAACTCAAGGGCACTCAATGAAATTAATGAGCAGTAGGCTTAGAACAGATGAAAGGAAGTACTTCTTCACTGCTGCAGGAACTGGTGGCAGCCAATGTTTCCTCTAAGCTGTGGAGTCTTGTGAGCAAAAATTCTACTTTGTGAGCTACAGGCATTAAAGTTGTGAGCGAGTGATTTGGCTACTGCATAAATCAGTTTGCTTTGGAGCCATTCTTCCTGAGCTAAGACAAAAATGTGTGGGCTGGAGGCTAAAAAATTCTGAGCTAGCTCACACAAACTCAGCTTAGAGGGAACACTGGTGGCAGCTAGAAGCATGGATAGCTTCAAAAGCAGATTGAATAAACATAGCAGAGGTCCATCGGTAGCTATTAGCCACAAGGTTTATATGGAACACTATGTCTCGGGCAATGATGCTCTGTATTCTTGGTGCTTGGGAGGGCAATAGAGGGAAGGCTTCTGGGGTTCTGGCCCCACTGGTGGACCTCATGATGGCACCTGGGTTTTGGCCACTGTGTGACACAGAGTGTTGGACTGGATGGGCCATTGACCTGATCCAACATGGCTTCTTTTATGTCGACTCGCGCCGACTTCCTCGAGACCACCCACAGAGGAACGAGGTTCGGGAGTCGCGTTTGGGGGCCAGGGAGAACATGGTTCGAAACCACGGAAGGGACGAGCTCGAGTGAACATACGAGACCCTTTACCAGCCGTTGGTACGGGATTCAACGAGGAAGGCACCGAGCGAGCCGCTACCTCTCACGCTCATAAAGCCGGGATACAGAGAACAGAGATACACGTGAAACAGGAAAACACAACTAGGGACCGGGGTGGATGGGAAACACATGGGGAAGATTGTTATTTGTAGCAGATGTTGATTGTGAGACTAATAAAGTGGAGAAACGGAAGGCACCAGGGAGGAAGCTGGAACGGATCGTGAGCAGCAAGAGAGAGAGAGGGCGTGCGCACGACCGAACAAACCAGGAACGGAAGCTGGTGTATGAGCGGAATACCCGGCCCGTTCGCATTCTGAGGTGCCAGTTTCAAAGCGACAAGCGGTCTCACAACGGCAACCGGACACTCGGGTCTAGGGAGGAGCACCAATCGTGACAGTTCTTATGTTCATTCTCTGGATTTAAGTATCCAAAGATTTGGCCATGTTGAGAATTATATATTTGGTGAGTTTTTGTCTCACATGGCAGTTTTTCAACTCTTAAGGACTGAAAGGCTCCTCATGATCTGGGAATTAAGGAGTAAAATTTGTAGAGAAAGGTAGTATGAAGGCCAAACTAGGTACGATGGGAGATTCATTTGTATTATATGTGTCCTCTTGTGTACAAATGAAACAGCTAGGTCAGCTAATCCATCTCCCTTTCTCTGCATTTCCTAGCCATGCTCCAATATTGGATTTAGCTACTTTTGATCATGTCCTCAGGTTTCATTAAAAAATAAACACGTCCCTCTCATGGAGTCTCCATATCTAGTTCGGTGTTTCAATACAAAATCTTAGGGATCAAAAATTGCCCCACTCACCTGTTTCAAATATGGCAATATGACTGGTTCCCATCTTTGCTGGGAGCCATGTTTAGAGCTGTCTTACTTTGAAAAGGGATGGCACAAGATAACTAGGTAAGTGAGATAGCTTGATGCTATAAAGCCAATTGGGAGCACATGGGATGGCTATTTATAGCTAGTGTCCTCTCCACTCTGCCTACCTTTTTGCCAGCAGAGCTGCCTTACACTCCCTCACTTCAGGGTTGAAGAGGAATCTTTGGATTTGTATCTAGTTGGCCTAGAGTTCTTTCCTTTTTTTGGTGTAGTGGACTCTAATCTGGGAGAACCACTCCTCCACTCGCAGCTGCTGGATGACCTTGGGTAAGCCATAGTTCTGTCAGAGCTGTTGTTGAAAAAGAGTGGTTTCTGTCAGAACTCTCTCAACCCCACCTACCTCACAGGTTGTCTGTTGTGGGGAGGGGAAGGAGTTGGTAAGATGCTCTGAGACTCTGAGTGAAGGGTGGGGTATAAATCCAATCTTCATCTTCTTCTCCTCCTCCTCCCTTCCTCCCTCCCTCCCTCCTCTTCCTCCCTCCCTCTCCCTCCCTCTCCCTCCCTCTCCCTCTTCTCCCTCCCTCTCCCTTTCTTTCTTTCTTTCTTTCTTTCTTTCTTTCTTTCTTTCTTTCTTTCTTTCTTTCTTTCTTTCTTTCTTTCTTTCTTTCTTTCTTTCCCTGCTCCATACAGGCTTCAGCTAAATATGTGTTAAGTTTTAAATTTATTCAGGCCAAAGAAGAAGCTACAAATATATGTTCTGTGTAACTAACAGCACAAACTGTCTGTTAGCTTTTGACTTCCTGTTGAAGGACCTGAGCTAAAAATTTCATGATAAATAAAATACAGTGCCAATAGTTTAAGAAATAAGAACATAAATACCAGGTGCTATCAGGAGGTCCACCAGTGGGGCAAGGACACTAGAAACCCTCCCACTGCTGCTCCCCCAAGCACCAAGAATGCAGTGCATCACCTGCCCCAGCCTGTGAGTTCCTATCTATACCTTGTGGCTAATAGCCACTGATGGACCTCTGCTCCATAAGTCCTGTCTCTTCCTGGATAGCTGAGCTTGAAACACATTATCAGCATTATTGATGAGGTGACAGGGAGAAAATTTGATCACTTCTCTGCTGAGGGGCTCTGGTTCAGTGGTAGAGCATCTCCTTGGCATGCAGAAGATCCCAGGTTCAGTCCCTGGCTTCTCCGGTTAAAAGGATCAAGTAGGAAGTGATGTGAAAGACCTCTGCCTGAGACATTGAAGAACTGCTGCCAGTCTGAGTAGACAACACTGACTGCAATGGACTGATGGTCTGATTCAGTATAAGGCAGCTTCATATGTTCATATGTATCTCGGCTCCCTTAGAATTTATTTTTAACACTGTACTATCAGTAAGAGTTTAGAATTAAACAAGACTCCTAAGGCCTAAAATGGCAGGTTTAGGGTGCGCTCATTGTTGTGTTAATTAGATTGGCAAGCACTCTACAGGGATTGTTAACCAAACTTTGTGTTGTCCTATCCCAGTGCCTGGGGAGAAAACTCTCTGTGTGCTGCTAGGCAGCGCCTGAATCTTCATGCAGAGCAGTATAGAGAAACAAACTTAACTGGCAGCATCTCTCAGTACTATTTTGATGTGTAGGCAAGGACAAGCAAAGACTAGCTATGTTAGCACTCTGAGCTTGGAGCCAGGGTAGGATTTCCCAAGTGCTGGTGAATTTATTGGGTAACCTATTAGGGTGCCCATACTAACGGTGTAAATAACTTACCTACTGATGTCCAGCCTTTAAATAATCAATGAAACCTTAGTTAAATCCAGACTTGGTATCTGTGTCTGCCTTTTCCAGTGGGGGCAAAATGCAGAGTCTCCCTTCATGTCAAGTTTGGTCTTTATGCTATTTAGAGAAGGGGCTGAAATAGCAAGGCAAATAATTTTATGGAGATGTTCCAGTTTGCTGAGTTAGAGATGTCTTCTGATCCAGTTTGGTGTAGTGGACTCTAATCTGGGAGAACTGGGTTTGATTCCCCACCCTTCCACTTGCACCTGCTGGATGACCTTGGGCAAGCTGTAGTTCTGATAAGAGCTGTTCTTGAAAAAGAGCAGTTTTTGTCAGAGCTGTCCCAGCCCCACCTACTTCACAGGGTGTTTGTTGTGGGGAGGGGAAGGGAAAGGAGTTTGTAAGCCGCTCTGAGACTCTGAGTGAAGGGTGGGGTATAAATCCAATCTCCTCCTCCTCTCCTCCTCCCATTAAGAGTAAACCATTAAGAATTGCCCTGCCATTTCATAGCAAAGGCCCACCAAAACCCACATTTTGTGTCCTGTTCAACTGTGGTCAGTCAGATGGCACTGAGAACCTCACATGCAAAACATTAGGATGACCACTGCCTTGTGTTGTGTTACAAATGTTCTTCTGTTTTCTGTTGTGTCATTTGTATCCCATCTTCTGTCGTGGAACTCAGCTTACATAGTATTCTTACAATTTCTCCCATCCAGGCACTGCAGAGCCAAGCCTGCTTAATTTCATCACCAGACCATTTGCCTTCCAACCATAGCCTAAGCCTATATGAATTTTGATTTCCTGAGTAGTTTCCTCTGAGACATATCAGTAAACCATGATGTCACCAGTCTTGGCAAAAGTAGGATCAGCAAGCTGGTAATAAGCCTCTTTAAACTCATGGTCTACCAGGCGATCAAACATAAGCTGACAGGCGAATCCACAATCCATACCCAGGCAGTGTTCAGTTCTGAAGTGGGAAAAAGATAAGAAGAAACAAGAGTAGAAGAAAAGGCTAGAAATTTGCCAAGACTGGAGGAGTCAGAGAATGAAATAGTAGCAGCCAAAACAGACAGAAAGAAACTGAAGGTCAGTATCCTTGGAAAGAAACATCTTTTAAAGGGGTTGTACTGAAAACAAATCCTTATGGGATGGTCATTTGTACAGGGATGTAGACGAATAAGCAACCTTCTGTCCAGTCTTTGTATAGCATTCCCTCTGCTCAAAAATGGGAAGGGGGAAGGAAATATGTTCCACCTAGGTACCATTTTCCAGCTAATGAACATGACTGAACTGCAGCAGATGTCAGTTCCCCCACAACTACCATGCCAGACTGCTAGCATCTTCATTTCTGATGCTATAGAATGCAGAAAGTTTTATAAGGTGTACAGTATGGACTGCCTTCACACTACACTCTTTTTGAACTCTTCCACTGAAGCATACTATTAAGAGAAATTCAGAGATTCACTATGATTGACTCAATGACTTTGCGTCTATACAATTCAAGCTGATGGAATTTTCTGAATGCATATAAGTTGTAGTGCCATCCTAAGGAGAGTTATACACTTCGAAGTCCAGTGAAGTCAATGGGTTTAGAAGAATGCAACTCTGCTCAGGAATGCACTGTTGGACTGGCTGCAATTAGATAAATAGCACTGGCTGAGCAGTTTGTTACAGGAGAGAAACATCCCCAAAAAGTACCTAGCAAAGCAAAAGATGCTCAGATCAAGACTATAAAATGGAAGGGAACAAAGGTATAAAGATTCCAAAACCCAAAGGATAACCATTTCACTACCTTCCATGCTTAGCGCTGCCCAGGCTAGCCCAATCTTTTTTTTTTTTTTTTTTGCTCCCCAATGGGGAATTTTTAATTGCATTTTTATTAAGACTACAAACTATAACAGAAATGAGGAAGGGGACTACATTTAAGGGATAAAGGAGATACCCACTACTGACTAAAAACCCAAGAGAGGAGATCATCAAATTAGCTTAAATACACACTATCTCTTAATCACGCTAGTACCATTATGAATTGAGTTACATATCATATTATCTCTTTCAAAACTTAAACTTAACTGTTAACAGGTAAGACCCCTCAGCATCTAGTTTCAATACTTTCAAAGGCACCATTCAGAGTCCTTCAGCCTTCATTTTCCCTTTCCCTGTCTCATCCGCAATTTATAAGGACTTTTAGGGGCTGCTGCCCCTTTCTCTGATAGAGAGTCGTCTCTGGAAGATCCCGAGTCCAGCTCGCCACTGGACTTACTGTCCATCCCTTCTTTCTCTTCTTCCTCTGGCTCTCCCAACTGGATTCTCAAAAATTCCTGTGCTTTCTGTGCAGAGTCAATTTTCTCTTTTTTGTCCTTGATTTTGAAGGTGACACATTCTGGAGTTAGCCATCTGTATCCAATTGCATTTGTCTGAAGAAAAAGAACTAAGTCTTTGCATTTCTTCCTCCTTTGTCTTATTTCAAATGGAGTGTCTTTTAAGATCCTGATAGTATTGTCTCTCACAGGTGTTCCAGATGCCGCTTTCAGGATTGCATCCCTCACATGCCTCTTCGAGAATCTTATCACTATTTCCCCAGGCAGATTATTTTTCTTTATATATCCAGAGTATGACCTATAGGCCACATCCATATCGCTCAGCAAAGATTCCGCCTTCATATCCATCACTGGGGCCAGTATGTCACTCATCATTTCCTTTAGATTCTCTCCCTTAGTCTCTGGAATGCCCTGGAAGCGAAGAATCAGATTAGCCTTTTCCATTTGTAATTGCAGCAACTGTTCTTCCGTGGAGATTTGCTTCTTCTCCAGTTTTTGTACCTTCTTCTTCACCTTTTGGGCAGTGGTGTCCACTTCTTTCACCTTCTCAGCTGTTTGGTTCATCATTTTAAGTGTCTCATTCAACTGTGTTTGCTGAGTGGTGATGCATTGGTTCACTGTTGACAGCTGCTCCCTGAGGTTACTCATCTGATCCAGCAGAGGGCGCATGGATTCCACTAATGTCTTTGCCAGCTCGTTGGTTCCTTCTGGTCTTGGACTCTCCGTTCCTTTCACTTTTGAAAGTTTCTCTTTCTCTGTCCTCTTCCCCGCCATCTTTAAGGATTGTTTACTTTTGCAAATATTTTAAAAATCTCTGAATATGCGTTTATATGCTCAAGCTCGCCTTGGTAAGTCTTTCTTAACAGTTTTCTCCACTTTCTCTTCCACCACCCCCTCAAATTCGCTTAAAAGTTCATGCACATGGGAGGTGTCTCTCCCCCGCTCGCCTCACTTTCTGTTCCATGGGGTGGGGAGCTATCTTTTCAATTTAACCGATACACTTTAAATGAACTCACATTCATAATTGGTCCTCAGACCTCATTTTAGCTCTGTTTCTGTGCTCAATCTCCTGCGCTTGCGCCGGTCGGCGTCACTTAGTTCCATTCGGCCACACAGCATGAAGAACCTTCAGGATGGAGAGGTGCCTCAAATCCCTGGCATCGCGCCAGCGAAGAGGTGAACTCTCAAGAGTCCCATGGCCAGCGACCCTTCAACCGGGTCTCTGGGGGGGTAACGATCCTGCACACCCCCTCCTTCTGCTGGTGCACAGCTTCACCCCCGGGAGGTCCAAGAGGTGAGTCTGCTAGCGCGCCGCCATCAACCGGAAGTCTCCCAGGCTAGCCCAATCTTGTCAGATCTCAGAAGCTAAGCAGGGTTGGTCCTGGCTAGTATTTGGATGGGAGAACACTAAGTAATGCCAGGATCATGAAGCAGAGGCAGGCAATGGCAAACCATCTCTGAATGTCTCTTGCCTTGAAAACCCTGCAGGGTGACCACAAGTCAGATGATGACAAAAAAAATGCTAGCTGTTCATTGTTGCCAGTGCAGCCCTGCTTAGAATTTCCTATTGCTGAACTGTCCTCATACTCTCCTTGGATATTTCAAATATGGGACACAAAGCCTGATTCATTTCCATGTCCCTTGTTTTGTTTAATACTTTCATATCGACTCTCCCAGCCTCCCTTGATAAACTAGAAAATAAAGAAATACAGGGAGGGTGGGAGAGAGGCTATGAAAAAGGCACAGGAAAGAGGGGAATAGGGGAAATGAGTTGTTAACAAGCATGCAAGTCAAAGCTCATTTGTACATTAAAAATAAGAAAGCTTATGGTTATATTTTTGTGGGCAGAAATTGGTCAGCTATGTTAGAAAAATGGTGTAAGCTGGCTGCTTCTGTTTGCCTGCATGTCAAATGCATATGTCATCATTCTTCCCTCGCTCACAAGGGTGTTGTGAAACTTAATTAATTAATGTCTGTAAAGCATGGTGGAATCCTTGTGTTATTAAGTGCACTGCTTGTCCAGTTCCCCAAGTGACTCCACATTGCCAGAAGCAGTATCTCCTGTCTGTTATCAACAGGCAGACAGCCAACAGAATAATGGCAGGAGTAGAATCTGCACTAAGAGAATTGTAAATAAAATGCTGTTAAATGTAAGGAGGCTCAAGGAAGCTGAAAAGAGCATTACATGGGGGGAGAGGTCTAATCCTAAAACAGAGTCCTTTTTTTCTCTGTGCTCAATGTGGGTGGATGCACACAGACTGAGTTCCTCCATGTGCAGAGGTCCAACAGGGTAGAACAGATTTTATATTGTCTTATCTAAGGAATGACAAAAGTAGAGATTAATTGAGAGAAGAACAGAAGACACCAGTGTTCCCTCTAAGCTGAGTTAGTGTGAGTGAGCTCAGTTTTTTAACCTCCAGCTGACAGATTTTTGTCTTAGCTCAGGAAGGATGGCTCCAGAGCAAATCAATTTATGCAGTAGCCAAATTGCTTGCTCACAACTTTAATGCCAGTAGCTCACAAAGTAGAATTTTTACAAAACTCCACAGCTTAGAGGGAGCATTGGAAACCACATGGGCTGAATTCAGAAAGCACATTGAGCCATCTTTTTAAAAAATGGTTTGATTGAAGCCCATTCAGTTGCAGAAGGTACAGCAAACTAAGCTTCATTGGTTGACAGCAACATGAGATTTCAAACTGAGGGGGCTTAGTTAGTTGGTTAACCACAGTTTGAATGCATTGTGGTTTGTCTGAATCCCACGTTTTTGAGGAGCACCTGACCACAGAAATTGCAGTAAAATGAAGATGTCCTCCCTATTGGGAGGCAGGCACGGAGGCAAACCATGGTTTATGTACAAACCAGGATTTGTTACTGACATTTGGTACACAAACTAGAGTTTAAACAAGCCATGGATTGTCATTATGTCTGGATGAAGCCTTATTATTTGCAGGCAATAATTCATTGCAACACTGTATATTCTATACAGATATGTTCCAGGTGACTCCGGAACCAGAGGAAATTTCTTTACCTATCATAATCTTCCACAATTCTGTGCTGACACAATTCAATGTGCAGTCTGCAGATCCCTATGGAACTGGTTCATATCCATCATTTGACATATGCTGCTCAAACTCAATATATCAGACTTTCAGATCATACCTCTTCAGGTACAGAACTTTTGAGGAGAGTCAGTTCACACACTTATCTGCAATGTATCAGGTGTAGAGCTATTAAATGATGAGAAATCTTAAGCAGCCCTCAGTTGTTGTTTTTAAGGCTCTAGACGTCATGTGTGGTGAGATGTTTGCAAATGTGTGGGCATTTTCTTCCAAAAATGTTCAAAGATGTATGAATCCCTTTCCCCTCCTGTAGTTGTTTCTGGTACAATATGATTCCTTCTTTAGCAAAAGTTACAGTTCCCAATTTTAAATCTGTAGTTTAAAAGTATGAGCTGGTTCAGGGAGAGCTGGTTCAAAGCTGGTTCAGGGGAGGGGGGTTAACGAATATTTGCACACATTTTATTCATTTGACCAACTGAAGCCCAAAATTTGATTTTGTATGATGCAGAATGACTTTTCCTCATGTGCACAGTAGGACAAATCCCGATCATAGCATACATACACTTTAAACACAATGGCAGAGATTGTTTTGCTGCTGCACACTTAAAAAATCCACATGCCATCTTTCCAAAGCAGCCTTTTTTCCTGCTCCACATGCCAGTCTTTGTTGCTGTTTTGTAATGATCTGCTTCCATCAGAGTGCACAATTTCTCCTCCCGCCTGACTCTGCTGATCATTCTGGTAATTAAGTCTCTTTTGATTCTCTTTGGCAGCACCCCATCTGCACAAGAAGGCACACCTGGAAACTGGCTTGCCTCTGGTTTGGCTGTCCTTGATTAAACTCTGTTTAAATCCAAAAGCCTTAATCAAAAGAACTGCCTTGCAGGAGGAAGCTGTGCTCAAATCCATTTTTTCTTTCTTTCAAAGATTCCCTGAAAATGTTGCAGCAGTCGGATCTGGATTTTAGAAGACCCAAGAACAATTCTTTCTATGGACCATGGTCAGTGCCAGTTTTCTGCTATGTTTCCTGGTCAATCACTGTCTCTGTTTTGTCCCTATTTTTGCCTTTTGTAGATGTCTTCAGTTATTAACATTTTGCTCGTTTAAGCTGCTAGCTGTCCTTTTTAATGGTTCAGGTCCCATCCCAACATTTCTAGAAATCCATATATCGGGTAGTGGTGGAGCACGTATCTTCTCTCTGGTGCACATGCATATAAATTCAGGCACATAAACACTAAGGTGCCAAGTAGCATAGTCTACCATTGTGCATGTAATATTTTTTAATCTATTGCAGTCCAGTTGTCTGGTTTTTTCCCTCCAATGCAGCTTTGTCCAAAAGAACAAACACCTTTTTTCATTGGGCAGGCTTTGACAAAATTGAGCCTTCAGCAATCCTGGAGGTAAAAGCGGAGTTACATTTTGGTGTTCTTATAGATGACGTCCAATTGTCCCTATTTCCATCTGTATAATATTAAGAGATATGGCAATGTTGTTATCTCATAAACTCATGAAGCTGCCTTATACTGACTCAGACCATCAGTCCATCAAGGTCTGTCTGATCTTCCCGCTCACACGGTGAATTTGCCACGGGAGAGCCACGGGTGGTGGGCGGATTATCGGGGCACGATCACACCGCAACATCTGGCAAGTGGAGCGCACCCATGGCCAACCCGTGGCATACCGCCAAAAAAGCGCAATTAAAAAACAGTACCTTGTATGTAGTGGCAAACGGTTTGCCACAGGCTGCCTCCAGACTCCTGCGGTGTGATCACGTCGGCCCCTCGTTAATGCACAGGTGGGGAGGACAGGACCCATGGTTTGCCGCCGACGCGTTGGATCATGTTCTGGTGGCTCTAATTGCACCGGAGCAATTAGCCCCCGCGTTATCCGGCCCGTGTGACCGGGGCCTTAGACTGGTAGCGTCTTTCCAGGATCTCAGGAAGAGCTCTTTCACATCATCTACTGCCTGCTTCTTTTGACTGGAGATGCCATAGATTGAACCTGGGACCTTCTGCATGCCAAGAGCTGTTCTTCCTCTAAGACACGCCCTCTATGCCACAGCCTCCGCCCATATCTCCCATTGGTCACAATGAAAAATCATGTTTTCAACACCTGATGGCCATTCTGGCTTCTGTGATCAACTTGAGAATTTTGGGCATAATATAGGAATGAGCTAGAAAGTCAAAATATTTACTGTCTTTTATTTACATAACTTAGGAGGACAATGTAAGCCAATTTGAGGAGAAAGGTGGTGTCACCTTTCTCCTCAAAATGGCTTACATTGTCCTCCTCTCCTCCATTTCATCTTTACAACAACAGGAAGTTTAGGCTGAGAGTTTGTGAGGTCACCCAAGGTCAACCAGTGAGCATCCATGACAGAGTGAAAATCCAGATCTTGGTCTCCTAAATCCTAGTCTGAGACTCTAACAACTACACCATGCTAGCTTTCAAAATGTAGGGTAACTGGTGGAGTAATGGACTAGGCTGGGGACGCCAGGGTTCAGATCTACACTCTGCTATGATACCCACCTTGAACCAGTCACTCTCACTCAGTTTAACCTACATTACAGAGGTTTTCAGAGGATAATGCACCCTGAACTCCTTGGGAGGAAGATGGGATAAAGCATAACAGCCCAAACTTTGCAGAGCAGAATCAATTGATTCCAATCAATCTAGCTGGAGTACTCTTTCTCTAATGTTTAACCCAAACCTGAGTGAGTTTGGGTCATGGGAAACAACCCACCTTCTTCAAGAAGGGAATCAATGTCTTTCAGGCAAGAGGAGATTCATTTCCTAAACTTGGTTAGCACTGCAGATCAAGGTCAAAGATAAAGTACTTCTGTCCCTAGAGAATCATTCTGGAGCAATCTCCTCTCCCACCCACCTGTGGTGAGGAACAAAAACATCCCTGATGCAGAAACATGTGACATCAGAATGCTTCTTGAACCCATACAAATGCATGTTTACAGTGATTAACCTCATTTATTAATTTTCTACATTAAATGGATGTGGTTCACCAATAATTCCCCTCTCCTTCCATTTCAAAACCAGTATTTAGATCCTATCTGGCTGCTTCCCATCTAGATGCTCAAGGGCAAATGAAACACTTTTTGAAGAAAGCAAAAAGGAAATAACTGGGAGTTTCTATGCTGTGCCGAGAGGCCTACTGTAGAAGAAGAAAGGTGACTTTTGTCTGCCTTTGTACCATATAGATTTTGGAACTAGTCCAAGGGCTGAAACAATCCATTTTCTCAATTAGAAGAACTAGTCTGTTGGCTCTTTTGAATTTCAGGCTACTTCCTTTCCCTTGCTCATGACTATAAGGTTAAAGGGCAGGGGCACCCACATGCTGCACTGTCTTCCAGATCACTCTTTGCTCTCAGTGGTTCATTTCTGAAGAGTAATTTGATGAGCTCAATAAGTCTGCCAGAACACATGATAACTTGTGACCTTCACATACAGTCTGCTAGCCCTGAAACTTTAGGATTATTTGGTAGGAAAGAAAATGTATGTGATTCAGAATTACCATCTTCATCACCATCCTCATCAAGAAACAAACTGTTACTCAAACTGGACCAAGACACGGGAAATCAGTCTGGAGAGGTCCTGGGCAGACACAGCTGAGGTCCAAGGAGCAGAGGAAGGAGGATAAGGGAAGAAAAAGCCTGCAAGAGTGCTGACCAGCAGAAATCTGGGCAGGAGTTCTGAGGAACAATTTGCTAGCACCTGGGGTCCTTCTTTTATGAACAGAAGATCTCCAGGTTGGGTGGGGTTTGGCCATCCTGGCTTTGGATTGGGTCAAGATAAAAAAAAAAACCTGAATCTCACTGGCTGGTTTAAAGTTAACTGCTGTCGACCGGTGGCAGGAGAAAATACCTTGATTGGGCTATTGTGAGCCAAATCTGCATGGGCACAAAGAGCCTGGGTGAGGTAACATGATTAACATACTCTAATGAGGTTGAAGCAGGGGTCATTTCGTAGAAAAGGAGCTAGGGGAACTCATTAGCATAACTCATTAGCATATGCCACACCCCCTGATATCACCGGAAGTGTGTCATAAGGCCACACCCCCTGACATCACCGGAAATGTGTCATAAGGCCACACACCCCGCCCCCAACGGTCCTGGAGACATGAGCCCTTGGGCATGAGTCTAAGGACAACAGCCAAAGAGCTCTAAGCACAACGGCCTGTGCTCTTGAATGACAGGACCATCAGATTTGAGACCAACCAAAATTATGTTTTCTGATGTATTTGGTAACATTGAGTCCCTTTGGGGAGAAGAGCAGTGAATAAATATACTAAGGCCCCAGTCACACGGGCCGGATATCACGGGGGGGAGGCGTGGCTAATTGCCCTGGCGCAATTTGATCTGCGATTACGCGATCAGACGCGCCGGCGGCACACCATGGGTCCTTCCCTCGGTGCCGGCGGGTAAATGAGGGTGGCAATCACACGACGATCCTGCAGTGCGGCAAAGAAGCCGTGTGGCACGATCACACTGGACTCAAACTTTGTTCAGCTGCTTCAGACCAACATGGCTACCCACCTGGAACTGATCCCAATAGTTTGATTCCAACTTAATTCTTCCCAAAGCCTTTTCTGAAACAGTTGTCTTTAGTGCCAGTAACAAGCCTGCCTCTTATCAAAGATTCTGCTGATGTCCTCCAAGATTGCAGTACTGGCTCAACAACTTCAAATCAGCTATAAATTCGACAACAGTTTCACCTTCTTTGTGAACTCTTTGATTGAAATCTTTCTCTTCCCCCCACTCCCCACCCTTTTGATGAGTGCTACAGAATCCTTCAAAATTTTGCCACATGTCTTTGTAATCAGCCTGCTCCTTCTGCATTAGCTGGGTGCTGTTCAACACATGGAGTGCTTCAAGACCAACACTTGCCTGGAAATAAAGCTACCACTGGCCTGACTCTTTATCACTAGCATCCAGTGCAAACAGTTTCAGAGCAAAACACCACTTGAATATTTTCCAGTTTTTATTCACATTTCTTGAAAGGCTCAGCCTAGGAAGGAGGACCTTTACTGGCTACTTCTTTGCCATCTGATATCCTGTTCAGGGACATACTATGAAGAGCATCAATGATACTCTGTCAAGTGCTGTTGCAGGTATACTTCAGCATGGAATTAAGCCAGAGCACTGCTCTATTTCAAATCGTATCCCAGCTGTAAGGTCACCAGGGCTGTGGTCACACACACTAAATAATCCACTTTCAATACACTTCCAATACACTTTCCAACTGGATTTTGTCAGTTCACACATAGAATCCAATTGGAAAGTGCACTGAAAGTGGATTGAAAGTGGATTATTTAGTGTGTGTGACCACAGGTAGCTTTAAGTGAGCCATTGGCTCAGTTCAGACTTCATATGAAACCATAGGTTAATGAAATAAGCTTATCATCTAAACATCATCTAAACATGGGCCACTCCACTAACTATGGGCCAGGATCTGAAACTGGTTTGAAGTTAATTTATTAACCACAGTTAGAGTTAAGCATGGTTTCATGTGATGTACAAATAAGGACAACTCGGTTTAAACCTGGCTGACTACCTGGCACAAAACCCTCCTGATGATGCAGGCCAAAATACTTGCCAGATCTCTGCAGGGAAGATGAAGTAAAACACAGCTTTGAATGATCATCTACAAGTCAAATAGTGATTTCACAAATAGACACAGTTGAAATTAGCTATGGTTTCTATATTATATCTAAACCAAGTTCTAGCATCTCACCCTAACTTCCTATCTTCAGTATGGGGATAGCAGTAATGATATGTATGACAGGGTAATTGTAAAGTTTACCAAGGTCTTATATGTGACACAATATCAAAGTGCTAAGGATTCTTAAATGAATTATTACAGGAGATAAAACTCTAGCTTGGGCCTGCAACCAACCAGACTTACAGATGACTCACAGTGCAGTCTTAAACAGACTTGCATCCTTTTAAGCCCATTGACTTCACTGGACTCTGTGTAATACTAAGCAGAGTTACATCCTTCTACCATTCCTTCTGAGTCAGTACAATTTAGGCTATAAAAAGGTAAAGGTTTCCTGCCAACCTAGCAGTTCGAAAGCAAGAAATTGCAAGTAGATAAATAGGTACCACTTCGGTGGGAAGGTAACAGTGTTCCGTGCGCCTTGGTGCTTAGTCATGCCGGCCACATGACCACGGAAACGTCTTCGGACAGCGCTGGCTCTTCGGCTTTGAAACGGAGATGAGCACCGCAACCCTAGAGTCGGATTCGACTGGCTTTCGAGCAAGGGAACCTTTACCTTTACTTTTTTTCCCTTGCTAGAAAGCTAGTCAAATCCAACTCTAGGGGGTGGTGTTCATCTCTGTTTCCAATCCGAAGAGCTGTTTGAAGACTTTTCCATGGTCATGTGGCCGACATGACTAAACGCGAGGCACACAGAATGCTGTTACCTTCCCACCATAGCAATACCTATTCATCTACTTAAAATTTCTTGCTTTCGAACTGCTAGGTTGGCAGGAGCTGGAGCCAGAGAGGGAGCTCACTCCATCACGCAGAACTAGGGTCTCGAACTTCCGAGCTACAGACCTTTCAGTCTGCAGCTTCAGCATTTTTATCTCTGAGCTACCTTGGCCCCACAATTTAGGCTAATATGTGCTATATCATTTCCTTAGAAATATGTGGTGCTTACTTTCTCAGTGGAGAGTGGTAAGCAGTGGGGTACCGCAGGGATCAGTACTCGGTCTGATGTTTTCATTAATGATTTGGAGTTGGGAGTAAGCAGTGAAGTGGCTAAATTTGAGGATGATACAAAGTTGTTCAGGGTGGTGAAAACCAGGGAGGATTGTGAGGCACTCCAAAGGGATCTGTCAAGGATGGGCAAGTGGGCGTCAACGTGTCAAATGGGATTCAATTTGGCCAAGTGCAAGGTGATGCACATTGGAGCCAAAAATCCTAACTATAAATACACATTGATGGTGTCCAAACTAGCAGAGACTGACCAAGAGAGAGATCTTGGAGTCGTAGTAGGTAACTCACTGGATGGGCCATTGGCCTGATCCAACATTGGCTTCTCTTATGTTCTTATGTTCTTATGTACTATGTCATGGTTTCTTTTACAACAGACACTATGAATAGTCTTGCATTTATGCAGCAATCAGAAGTGAACTCTTGTAAGCTATCAATATGCATATCTCAAAGACCAAGAAGTATTAAAAGGTTATTATTAGTTATATTTTTAGTTGATATGCCAGCTTTACAGAATTGTGTTCACAGTGGCTCACAATAATATCATTTAAAAATAAAATTATCAATATGTTTAAAAAGCCATAAAAACAAGTCATAAAACAACATTCAACAATCTAAAATGATACCCATGAAACAGCCCTCAGGTAAGAACTGAACCATCTTTCATATAAATCATTTGGGCAAAGAAAAATGTTTTGCCTAAAACCAGTAAAGTATATGCCAAACTTACTCAAAAGTCTGAACTTTTATGGATTTCTCACAATTAGGACAATTAAAAATTATTCATTAGCCCAAAGTTGAACAGGTTGTGATATACATTAGAGGAGAATTGTTAGTTCAGCCATTATATAGGCTGCCTTTCTACCTTCCAGAAACAAAATAAAAACATAGGTATAGATAAAATACATTTTAAAAAACCAAATTAAAATCACAAATTACAATGTATAGAAAAAACTAAAACTATTCAAATGCCATCCTGAATAAAACAGTCTTCACCTGCCTCCTAAATATTGAAAGTGAGGGAGCCAGGCGTGGTTATTCCATAATCGTGGAGCTACCACTGAAAAGGTCCTCTATACACCAAAGTTCCTTGGATCGCTGGCAGTCAGGACAGCCTCACCCTGTGATTTTAATTCCTGGGCAGGAATGTATAGGAGAAGACATTCCTTTAGATACCTCAGTGCCAAGCCATGTAGGGCTTTAAAGGCCAGTCTGCTGCCAGACGTATTCACATGACCAATAAGCCATAGCTAAACTTTTTCACTATAAAGCTTAGAAAACCTCTCTGTGTAATGGCTCACTGCAGCTTTGACACTGTTACCAAAGCTGAGTGGGCAAGAAAAAAACAAGAGGAGTCTTGAGGCACCCAGAAGACTAGCAAATGGTTACCCTAGCACAATTTTTGTGGGCTAGAGGCCATTTCATCAGATGTGCCATACCTTCATAGGCTCTGGAATAAAAAGTTAGCTGATACAAGACTGCTGTTTGTTGTTGTTGCAACAGTCTTATGATGCAGCCCAGCTACCACTCTGGAATTGGTCAAAAATTATTTTCTCCCAATGGTTTATTAAGCATGTCGAGAAAAGAAATGCTTGAGGAAAAAGACTGACAGCTTAATGACTCATGAGAGAATGAATGTTGAGTTAGGGCAGGAAGCTGAGGGGGGCTGGGAAGTGAAACAGGAAGGGAGAAGAGGATTGCTCAAAATGTCATGACTACTTCAGTGTATATTTTTAAACACCTACAATATGTGCCAGCTGCTTTTTCCCCCCCTTGGAGTGAGGAGAATGGGGAGGCTTCCTTGGTGTTATATGTGGAAACAAAGATATGAAATAAAGCCATGATGCATGGTTTTACTTCAAAAAGAGCATTCATGCCTCAGCTAATCCAAATATAAATGAACAGGAGCCTCCACACACTTCTGTTGTTTCTTGACCTGTTTGTCATCAGTGAATGTCAGAAAGACTTAATTTGTGACAGGGTTCACTGAGGTCCAACCTGACATCTGTTTTCAGTGTCTAGGTCTAACCCTGAAATATTTGAATTAAAAATAGATGAGAGTGTCCTTGAACAGAATACATGGCCATCCTGGTGGTTGTAAGCAGAAAGAGAGGTACGTTCTGCAGTTCTACAAAGGAACAATATCCCTCTTTCTTTCTCCCCACCCCCCAATCAGGATAGTTTCATAAAACAACTGTGTCATCCAATCGCTTCTGACTTGCGGCAGCCCTATGAATGAATGATCTCTAAAATGTCTTACCATTGACAGGCTTGCTCAGGTCTTGCAAACTGAGGGCTGTTGGTTCCTCAGCTGAGTCAGTCCATCTCGTGTGGGGTCTTCCTCTTTTCTTTCCACCTTCAGCTTTTCCTAGCATTATTGTCTTTTCAGTGTTTCTCCATTGACTCCTGATTGGTTGAAAGCTGAGGGCAATATCCCTCTTTCTGATGCTCCCTCCCAAGGTCAGAGTATCAGGAAATTCAAAAGTCAGCTCTGAATTTAAAATTTCATGGGCTAGGGCTGGATCCAAATCTGCTTATCGAACAATCATAGGAAGGCAATTTCTGGACCAGAAAAATACCACTTGGCACGTGATTACACTGTACTTTTATTCTGTGCCTAGTGGTCTCAGTTTGGAACAACTTTTTTCTGGTCCCTATTGATTTTATATCTTGTATCTGCATGATTGTATTGTATTTTAGCCAATATGTTCCTCATTATACTTGACCTCTGAAGAAGGCCTATACAGGCCAAAACGCATCAGGTCGAATCTATCAGCCCTTGTGTGTTATAATTTGTTATTTGTACATGAGGCATAATTGGACCCTTATATATAATTTTAAAATCTTTGTTTAATAAATACATGTATCTTTTTATATATTCCATATATTAAGCTTTTATTGTTGGCCCTCTAGCATTTGACTAACCTTTTTTAGGTTCAGGATTCTAGGTTTTAGGTTCAGTTCCCCCCCCTTTCCCCCCCCCCCAGTTTGTTCTTCTAGGGCTGGATCCACCATTTTGATACAAAATCTGGGGTCCCCAAAACACAGGCCCTGGATATGCCAGGATTGGTTCTGATGTTAGCATTGGCTGCGTGTCAGTAATGTGGTTTCAGGTGGGCAGTAGGGATGGGCATGAACCAGCTCATGTTCATGATGAGTTTTGGCTGGTTCATGGTTCACAAAGCAACATTTCTGGCAGGTCAACCGGCACTAAATTCCATGAACTTTCAAGCCGTTTGTGCTGGTTTGTGAATGGATACATTTCCAGAGAGACTGTCTCTGCTCAATTAAAATGTTTACCAAACTTCAAAACAACAGGAGGGGGCAGAATTCTCCAACCAATAGGGGCCCTCCAAAGCTTAACAGGCACTTCTGGCTGCCAATAACAGAGTTCCCATTCTTCACTATGGGATCAGAATGTGATATATACCTTCAGCTCAGCTCCACAGCCTCTTCTTTGATGACTGTTGATAATTAAACAGAGAGGCAGGAAACTTGTTAAAAGCAGAGCATATTCATCATTTATTCCTGATTGTGAATACCTCTCCCCTGTTGGGATTTGAGTACTATGTGGATTTAGGGCTCTGAGCCACCACATCTCTCTGTTCATGCCAAGCTGAGGGGCTTAGCTACTGGGTGCCTCGGCTGATAGGGTTGCCAAATCCACTTACCCCTCGGAGCGGGGGAGCCTCGTCAGTGTCTGTGAGGTCCTTCTGGGCGCGCTTCCGGGTCCTTACGGGCGCATCCTTCCGGAAGTGACGTCCGATGTTGCTGACATTGGGGGCGTGGCCGAGCTCGTCGGGGGGAAAACCATATGGTTTTCCCCAAGACTATAGAGTGGGCAAAGAAACCAGTTCTACAGTTCGACGAGCTCAGCCACGCCCCCAAAGTCAGCAACGTGGCTGCGTCACCTCAGGCCCCCGGGCCCCGATTTCGCCAGGGTGGAAATTGGGGCTCCGAAGCGGGGAATTCCCTGCCCCCCCGGGCCCATTTGGCAACCCTATCGGCTGAAGACCCACATTTTATATCCTACTGATTGTGAAATCTTCTCCCCTGCTGGGCTTTGCATGTTTAGGTGGGCTAAAGGCTCTGAGCCACCCTGTTTCTCTGGTCACACTGAGCAGAAGGGCTTAGAAACTGGGTACATCAGCTGATGACCCATATTTATATCCTCCCACCCCTCCTGATTGTGAACACCTCTCCACAGCTAGGGTTTCGGTGTTAGGTTGATTCAGTGCTCTGAGCCATCCTGTTTCTCTGCTCATGCCGAGCAGAGGGGCTTAGCTGCTGGGTTCCTCAGTTGAGGACCCAAAGTTAATACCCTCCCACCCCTCCTGATTGTGAACACCTCTGTGTGCCCTGAGGGTGAAAGTGAGTGCAAAGGGTGCTCGTTGTGGAGAGAATTAGTCCTCCACCCTCCACATACCATAGGTCCTTGTCCCCAGGCACTAAACCCATCCTGCCAGCCCACTGGAGCCTGGCCTTAGCAGGGCATCTACAAATATATACAAGGGGGACCAGCAATTCAAAGCAGTACAATAATAATGATGAAAAATTGCTGTAAAGTTCACAAATCACAATGAATAGACAATAATAACTAGTACAGAATTGACGCTTGATGATGTTTATAATTTCTATGTTTTCAGAACACAGGACGTCAAATACGGAAGGTGAGCGATACGAACATCTCGAGAGGTTGTTCGTTTCGAGACAACTCTTTTTCAACCAAATTCAGTTCTCTGGTTGTCTTATTGTGTTTAGCTGTGATATCAATCTTATCCAACATCCGTAAAGACTTGTTGTCCGAATTTAGAATTTGTTAGCCCTTGTGCTGTTAAAACTTGTTAGCCTATGTGCTTTACGGATGTTGGATAAGATTGATATCACAGCTAAACACAATAAGACAACCAGAGAACTGAATTTGGTTGAAAAAGAGTTGTCTCGAAACAAACAACCACTCGAGATGTTCGTATCGCTCACCTTCCGTATTTGACGTCCTGTGTTCTGAAAACATAGAAATTATAAACATCATCAAGCGTCAATTCTGTACTAGTTATTATTGTCTATTCATTGTGATTTGTGAACTTTACAGCAATTTTTCATCATTATTATTGTACTTAGCAGGGCATCACCAGGGGTCTCAGAGCCTCCTTCCCCTGACTAGTTCCTGGGGCTCTCCACAGAGGCAACAGAGTTGTTAGCACTGCCCAGACACCAAAATTTGCTAGCACTCTTTGGAGAGGAGAACTCTGACGGCAGTGATTCAGATGAGGGGGAGAAGCATCCTCCCCTTCCACATCACAACTCCCTGTTGCTGCTCCTGCCTGAAGTAAACCCCTCTATGGCCCCTCCCAGCCCAGTGCCCGAAAGCAGCTGTCCCTCCTACCTTCTCCAATCCTAGGGCCCTGTTTCCAGCCCACAATTTGGAAACATTTCTGCACCCTCCCCAGTGACCCCCATGTGGCAGAGTACCAGGTGTGCCACACCCATGTCCAGAGGGGTCCAAACCCCCAATACGTTTCCTCCTCTGTCCTCCTCAGGCACTTAAAAAGATTACACTCCAATATGTTGCCACCAGTTTTTTTGAGGAAAGAGTGGCAGCCAGTGGGAGGCAGAAGTGGCCCACTCCGTCTCCGCAAGGAGAATCAGAGGGGGAGCACAAGGCCCCTCCAAGAAAGGCTCCTTCCGATATCTTGGTATTGTCTTTAGTTATAATCTATCCTGGTCCGCTCATCTGGCGTACGTCAAAAAGTCATCTAGATTTGCCACGACACTGGTTGAAAGATTCTTCCGTACAAATTTCATTGAGTGCCCATGAGTTCTTGTATTGTGAGAAAGGGAGAAAAGTACTTCTTTCTCTACCTGCTCTATCCCATGCATAATCTTATAAACCTCGATCATGTCACCCCTCAGCCGTTGTTTCTCCAAGCTAAAGAGCCACAAGCGCTTTAACCTTTCTTCATATGGAAAGTGTTCCGACCCTTTTATCATTCTAGTTGCCCTTTTCTGCACTTTTTCCAATGGTATAATGTCCTTTTTGGGGTGTGGTGACCAGAACTGTACACGGTACTCCAAATGAGGTTGCACCATTGATTTGTACAGGGGCATTATGATCCTCCTATGCCATGTCTCCTGGGTTCCAAGGATCTGGAAAGTGGTTCTGTAGCCAATTAGGGGGCTGCCAAGTCTGGGTTGGGAAATACCTGTATATTTGAGGGGTAGAGCCTGGGGAGGGCAGGGTTTGGGGTGTGGAGGGACCTCAGCAGGATATAATGCCATAGAGTCCATTGCCCAAAGCAGCCATTTTCTCCAGGAGAACTGATCTTGGAGATCTCTAGATGCTGCCTAGAGGTTAGCAATACTAAGGGAAGGGTCAGACCCGTAGATCTGAGAGGTAGAGTCTGGGGAGGGCAGGGTTTGGGGTGTGGAGGGACCTCAGCAGGGTATAATGCCATTGTCCATTGTCCAAAGCAGCCATTTTCTCCAGGAGAACTGATCTTGGAGATCTCCAGGTGCTGCCTGGAGACTAGCAATACTAAGGGGAGGGCCCAATCTGTACATTTGAGGGGTAGAGCCTGGGGAGAGCAGGTGCTGCCTGAAGACTGGCAATACTAAGGAGAGGGCCAGACCTGTAGGTCTGAGGGGTAGAGCCTGGAGAGGGCAGAGTTTAGAGTGCAGAGGGACTTCAGCAGGGTATAATGCCATAAAGTCCAATGCCCAAAGCAGCCATTGTAACAGCTGGGAAAATTTCTGTAGGGGAAATTATGTGCTGTGGCTGGGGAACACGGTGATTTCTGGGCCCCACAGGGAGATTGGCAACTCCAGTGACCATTTAAGGGAAGATTGGGATGTGGAATTCAGCAACTTCAGTGACCATTTAAGGAAAAATTGGAATAGGTATTTTACCTCAGGACACATTCAGTGACTTGCAACAGCAAACTGTTTAGAATGTTAGAGGCAAAGGACAATCAGGCCGCATACGCAAATGACTTCTGTGTTCCAACTAACTATTGGGGGAGAGGAAAAGCAAACTGTTTAGAATATTGGAGGCGAAACTCAAGCAATGCAGCCAGTGGATAGGGACAGCTTCTGAGTGACAGATCAGGGAGCGAACTGATTTGGGAGCTTGTGGAATGTTCAGGAGAGTTCATTGTATTGTTCCATGGGGCCTGCAAAACGGACCTCTTCCACCAGGCCTTTGGAACTGCTACCACCAGCACCACCACAACCACTACTACAATTACAGCCATTGGTAGCACTAGTAATAACAACTGATAACCATAGTGGAAACCCTGATCCACTGGTCCCTGTGACCACTGCCTGTCCTAATCCCCACCAATTGAAACAGACCAATAGAACTAAAGTAAAACTGGAATTGCTAGCACTTTAACATTGCTGATTTTAATATTGTTTTATACTATTGTATTAGTTATCAAGAATTCTATTAATGTGATGTAATGTACTGAATTGTGTTTTATGGATTATGAAAATTTTACTCTGTTGTAAGCCGCCCTGAGCCAGCCTAGGCCAGAAGGGTGGGAGGGTGGGATAAAAGTCAATAAAATAAATTAAAATAAATAAATATATATGTATTTTGTAGAAAAAAATTCATGTGAACATTTTACTGTGAGGCAATATACAGTGGAGCGGGGAGTATCAGTGTAGCACATTAGAAAAATGCATATTTCAGGTGCGTATATGAGGATTTCATATAATGTTTTCTGAGCAGGCATGCATGGATTTCATATTAATGCCTACATTCTAGGAAAGAACACTAATGTTTCCAAGGTGAAATGAATGTCACATCCCCTAAGCTGACAGCTGTGCCCTGGCCCTCAGTTTCCCCTCAGCTCTATTTAACACAGCTGACAGAGTGAGAAGAACCAAAGGTGATTATGTACAAACTTTGCTCTCATCCAATTATTGATGCAGCTATGCCTCTAGTCAGGGCTATTTTTGGGCAGGAACGCACAGGAACGGAGTTCCGGCTGGCTTCCAAGTTGGCCACACCCAGCAGGAACTCATTAGCATAACAGGCCACACCCAACAGCAGAAACTCATTAGGATTGGCTACATTAGGGGTGTGTGGCCTAACATGCAAAGGAGTTCCTGCTACAAAAAAAACCTCTGGGTTTTGACAACAAGGTAAACAGAATAAGAAGCAAAAGGTGGGTGTGGCTGGATGACCACACTTCTGGTAACATGGGGGTGTGGCCTAATATGCTAATGTGCTGTGGTGTGTCATAATTTGCTAATGAGTGTCTGCTGTTGGGTGTGGCCTATTATGCTAATGAATGCCTGCTGGGCTTTTTCTACGAAAAAAGCCCTGCCTCTAGTTATCTATAGCACTTTGATACCATCTGTTTGAGGAACCACCAGTGAGCAACACTGAGCCACCGTTACCTGCATTTACCCACAGCACATCCCTTGGGATGGAGGGGAATACGAAAAGCCACTGAGGGTTTCAGAGACAACATAGCAGAGAAATTCTGTTGAACGGTTAGCCCCTAATACTTAAAACTCTGAACAGCCAATCCATGCTAGAATTACTAGCACTCAGGAGAGAAGGTGTTGATCTTCTGCACTTATAGTCTTAGCCTGAACAGGCAATGTTCTTTTGAAGTTCATATGCCAAGGCAAATACAGTGAGAATGATGGGTGACATGTAGACACAGGTTCATGATTTCAAGCAAGATTCCAATCCTCATGCCCATAAATATGCTTGCTGAAACCTCAGAAGTCAGAGAAGTGCCTTAATAAGATTTCCAGTGGGGCTCCAATGTTCTGCATAGCTCCAGGACTGCCACGTGACTAGCAGAAGCATTTTATATTCTACAAAATGGCAAAAAATGCAGAGAAATGAATGCAAAGTAATTTGAATGGCATGAATTTGCTTCATTTGCTTTACATATACAGGGTACAAAATTGAACTTTCTGTGGTATACATTTTTCAGGGTTTTTAAAGTCTGGACTGCACGCTCAGTCCCAGCTACATCCCCGACAGACCAGCACTGATGTCAAGCAGCTTGTGAAAATGCACTCATGTTCAGATAACTGCAAAAGTTTAGCAGCTGCTGTGAACAGAAATGACAACCCCAGTCACCACCGTGCTATACAATCAGGTGCAAAGCACAAGCCATGTTATACCCAAGTCATGCTTTTGAGCCACACAGGTAAGCACGCTGACCCTGTAAATAGTGTAGTCAGCACAGGAAATGGACACATGATAGGAAGACCCTCATGGTGCCATCTTTAAATCAGGACTCCTTCCTGTCCTCCTGAATTCTTGTTGTTTAAATATTTTTATTAATTTTCCCAAACACCCACACCAAACAAAACATAACATCTCATATTAATCGATATTAACACAGACGAGCAAACAGCCTTGAGTCTTCCTCTTAAAGTTGTCCTATTTCCTCTTAACCATTTTGTTGAATATTCCATTCTAATAGTCTTTTCCATTTTTTATTAACTGTATCTTCATCTTTCCCGTCTAGCATGTTTGATAGTTTATCCATTTCTGCGACTTCGAACCATTTTTGCAACACTTCTATCTTATCCGGAGACTTCTCAGATTTCCAATATTTAGCGTAACATATTCCAGCGGCCGTTATACAATGAAGGAGCAGATTTTTTCTTTCTTTCCCCCCCGTTTCTGGTATAATATTTAATAGAAAAATTTCTGGTCGTAAGGGTACTTCTACTTCCATAACTTCTGCTAACATTTTTTTAACTTTCTCCCAGTAACCCTTAGCCTTAACACACTTCCACCACATGTGGAAATATGTGCCTATGCTCTGATGACATTTCCAACATATATTTGTCGCAGTTTTTGAGAATTTTGCCAGTCTCGAAGGGTAGAAGTACCACCTATGTGCAACTTTATAGATGTTTTCTTTAAATGTTGTGGCCCTCGTGATTTTCAAATTTATCTCCCACACCTTTAGCCATTTACTCTCGTCTATACTATACCCTAGGTCTTTATTCCACGCTCTTAAGCTGGCCCATATAACTTCCTCTTGTGTGTTTCGCTCTAATAGGAGACTATATAGTCTTTTAATCAGTTGCACTTCTGATGTAAGCCATACCTTATCTAGGTCTGTCGCATTCCCATAGAAACCAATTTTTGCATCTTCCTTAAATCTTGCTTTCAATTGCATATTCTGTAACCAGGTCAACTCTATGTTTTGGATTCCCAAATTCTCCTTTGATTTTAAGTTGTTCATACTGTCCAACAGAGTATCATAAGAACACTTTTCACCATGTGTATACAATGACGGTATCTCTAATGCCTCGATAGGGGCAACCCATCTAGGTGTCTTCTTATAATACTGTACTTTGACCTCCCTCCAAGTTTTTATTAAGGATCCTCTTAGATAATGCCGTTCGAAATATTTCTTTTCTTTATCATACCACAACGTGGCATGCCACCCCTGTGGGAGGTCAAACCCTTCTAATTTTAAAAGTCTACTATTAGAGAGCGTTGCCCACTCTTTAACCCATACTAAGACCGCGGCCTTATAATATAACTCCCACACTGGCATTGCTAAACCGCCTATTTCCTTCTTACTTTGCATTAGTTGTAGTTTAAGTCTTGGTTTCCTGTTTTGCCAAATAAACGCAGAGCAGCTTTTAGTTAACTCTTTAAAAAATTCCTGGTTCCTCAGAACAGGTATTGTTTGAAATAAAAACATAACTTTCGGTAGGATGGCCATTTTAATCGTGGCGATTCTTCCTAACAGTGATAATTGTAGGCCTCTCCAACTGTCTAAATCTTTTTTAATGTCTGCCAATATGTTTTTGTAGTTGTCCCTATATAGGGAACAACACTTATTTGTTATCCAAATCCCTAAATATTTAGTTTTCTTGGTTATTATAAATCCTGTTTCTTCTTGAATCCTCCTTTCAACTTCTTTAGGACAATTCTTTGTAATTATTTTAGATTTTTGGTGGTTTACCTTCAGTCCCGCTATTTGCCCATATGCTTGTAGTTTATGTAACAGCTGCATTAATGATAGGATAGGATCCTCTAATACCAGAACCAAATCATCAGCGTAAGCCAACACTTTAAACTGTTCGCCTTTGACACTTAACCCTTTAATAGATGGATCTTCCCTCAATATATCATTAAATAATTCTATCGCAAAAATAAACAGTAAAGGGGACAGAGGGCACCCTTGCCTTGTCCCCTTTTGTATTTGTATCTTACTCGTTAAATAGCCATTGAAGCCTATTTTAGCCTCTTGTTGTTGATAGATCGCTTGAATTAGACTAAGGAAGGTCTCTCCACAGTCCCAATGCTTAAATTGTCTTAGTAAAAACTCCCAGCTGACATTATCAAATGCCTTCTCGGCGTCTAAAAATAAAAGAGCTAGTTGTTTACCCGGATTACTTTCATAGAATTCTAGTACATCCAATATGAGCCTAACATTGTTTCTTAAATATCTTTGTGGGAGGAAACCCGCTTGGTCACTATGTATGACCTGCTGTAGGACCTTTTTAAGCCTGTTCGCTAAAATTGCTGCATATATTTTATAATCACTATTAAGCAGTGAAATAGGCCTGTAATTTTTTCTGTGTTTTATCAGATGGTTGCTTAGGGATTAATGTAATTAGTGCTTCTTCCCAATATTTCGGAATTTTTTTTAATATCAATAATATTTTGAATCGTTAATTTCAGAGGGCTTTCAATTTGCTTGCTGAAAACCTGATAAAATTGTGTTGGTAATCCGTCTAGCCCTGGGGTTTTCTTTTTCTTTAGTTTTTTTAGAGTTTCTGTTATCTCACCGATAACAATTGGTTTGTTCAACACTTCCTTTTGCTCTGTTGTAAATCTTTTCTTATTATATTTATTCAAAAAATTCTCAATTTCTTGTATATTTTGTTCTTTCTGATCATATAGATTTTTATAAAAGTCAACTATTATTTTTTCCATCTCACCAGATGAAAAACAATTTTCTCCTTGTTGATTTTTAAGCATTTTTATCTGTTTACTTTCTGTGATTCTCTTCAGCCTGTAAGCTAGCCACCGTGAAGGTTTATTCCCTTGCTCGAAAAAAAAGTGTCTTGCATATTTTATTTTTAGTGCTTCTTCCTTCTTTTAGTGCTTGACGTGTGGAAAGCTGCTGTGCTGATTTGGCCTAACTGTGTCTTTGCACTGCAGTCCTGAATATTAAGCGTTAAAACAATACAATGGATACTGATTTCATTTTGGGTCAACATTCATACCCTTTAAGATAATGATTCAAGAGACCTGTGCTAGGTTGGTTTTATGTCAGCACCAAAGATGCAGCCACATTTCTGTAGCCAGTTTGGTGTAGTGGTTAAGTGCGTGGACTCTAATCTGGGAGAACCGGGTTTGATTCCCCACTCCTCCACTTGCACCTGCTGATGTGACCTTGGGTCAGTCACAAGCTCTGGCACAGCTGTCCTTGAAAAAGAGCAGTTTGTGTCAGAGTTCTCTCAGCCCCACCCACCTCACAGGGTGTCTGTTGTGGGGAGGGGAAGGGAAAGGAGTTTGTAAACCGCTCTGAGACTCCAAGTGAAGGGCGGGATATAAATCCAATCTCTTCTTCTTCTTCTCCTTCTTCTTCTTCTTCTTCTTCTTGTCTTCGGCCTTAGAAAAGGACACAAGACTCTTATTTCCCTTGAGTTTAATCCATACACACAGAATGTCAATGAGCTTGAATCTGCAACTACAGATCTGTCTGGGCTTAAGACACACATACATTAAAGTAGAGAAATCCTGTAGTCTCCTTTCCAACAGTGATTAATTACAGCATGTACCTTTAATCTCAGTATCTTCTCACTGAGGTTGATTTTTTAGGCCACACTCCCACCCTCCATTTCCAGCCTCTTACTGTGGTACTTTTTACTGTTTTTCTAGATCCTCTCTTGCACTTTCAGTCCATTGCTGTAATATCGCTATTTTGTCCAGGTATATATCATTTTTGCTATCTCTCACACTGTGTTCACAGTCACATGATTTTAAAGGTTGTCTAGAGTATTTTCTTGTAGGAGTTTAGCCATTATCCTAAGCTTTCTGAAAATTTTTTTTAACATGCCAAATTTCATAGGGAAGGTGGGATGATTTTGCACCAATGGCATCCCGCTGCCTTTCCCAAATGGATGTTCAAAGGCATCCAGCAATCAATGCTAATCTCTGATTGGGAAGAGGCAGCAAGGAATTGCACCAGCAGATAGGCAGTGCTGTATTTATTTATTTTGGAGGACTGGGAAATGGATTCCAAGCACTCTACTTCTTCTCCAATACATGAAAGCTCGTTTCAAATCTGATCACATTAAAATTTGACTACCTAATGCAACCCACTTCTGCATCCAAAGGTCTCTAGATGTAAGGGAGCAGGCAGTCTTTCAGGGATGCCAATCCCAAGCCACATAGGGCATTAAACATCAACAGTAGCACACACTGAATTATGTCCAGAAACAAACTGGAATCCAATGTTGATGTGCCAAAACTAAGCCTGCCTAGTTCCCGGTTGGGGTGGGGGATCCCCCACTTGTGTAAACTCTGGCCTGCTGCCGGCCAGCTGGCTAGCAGGGAAAACCCTGCCCCAAAACAGATGTCCCTGCATGATGTCGGTGATGCACTGACATCACTTACAGAAGTGACATCATCACATTGGTGTTGTTGGGGACAATGCCCTACTTTTTGGGCAAAACTATGGTTTGTAGCCATTTTTACCATAGAGTTTTGCCTAAACAGTAGAGCATCACCTCAACAGCACTGATACAATGATATCACTTCCAGAAGAAACATCAGTGCATTGGGGACATCCCCATCCACCCCTCGGAACGCTCCCCAAATCCCCCCCACCAGCAGGAGGAAGGCACCTTAGCAACCCTAGCCAAAACTTGAGTGATATAGTCCCTCCAATCACCTCCAATCAACAACCTGGCTGAAGCACCAGCTGAAGTTTCCAAACACTTTTCAAGAGCAGCCCCACGTAGAGTGCATTCCAGTAATCTAACCTAGTTGTAAATGTGGCATGCATCACACTGGCCAGATCTTTTCTGCATGGGAAAGGCAGCAGCTGGCTAACCAATCAAAGCTGGAAACAGGCCCATAGCTACGGTGGGGCCTCCTGAGGCCCGGCCCCCTGACTTCCTCTCAAGGCCCCACAAAGCGGGGAGGGTAGGCCACATGCATGCCTGCACTCCAAGCCGCGAATTCACAGCTTGGAGTGCAGACGTGTGCAGCTTCCCCCCGCTTCTCCCTCAGAACATTGAAAGGGACCCTTTAAATGTTTTGGGGAGAAGCAGGGGCCACGTGGGGGGCACAAAGTTCAGTGGCCATGACTTTTTAAAAAGCTTCCCAAATTTAAAAATCCTGGCTATGGGCCTGGATGGAAAAAGCCATTCTGAGCCAAAGCTGCCACTAGCTTATCCAACAGTAGCCTTGGGTTCAAGAGTATCCCCAAATGCAAACCTGTTCCTTCAAAGGGAATGCAATCCCATCCCAAACACATGACACCTTCATTACTGGGTCAGACCTTCCACTCACCAGCAGTAGTTGCATCTTGTCAGAATTAAGCTTCAGTTTATTGCCTATATCCACTCCAAAACTCCCTCCAGGCACCAGTTCATGGTGTCCTACACCCACTCACCCACTGCATCTTTTCCTAAGCCCTTGAAATACCCACACTAGACTCTAGACCCTTACTCAAAATATTTATTTTTAATGTTCATGAGAATTTAGACAGAGCAGCTAATGTAGTGCAGTGTGACACTTCATTTGAACCTCACAATAAATATCACCCTCTGCAGGTACAAGAAAACAAGCAAGCTAAACCAAGACCAAGAACAAAGGCCACTTCTCAGATATGATCAAATTGATATGCTGAAAAATGCATGCTGAGTAGGTTTGTGTAACATTTCATGCAACTTGAAGTGATCGTGAAACTGATTCAGAATGCACCCAACTCTCTTAAACTTACTCATGTATGTCATATTGCTACTCAAATCATTTTGAACACTTTTGTTATGGCATGGCATGGCATGGCATGTGGACTGAGATTGCTTCATGATCATTGATATGGCTCTCCTTGCTGCTGAGAATGCAGAGGCACTTGCAGGAGTAATAGAGCCTATACTGTCCTTGCCTCAGCCGCTATCATCACAATCCCCCCCACAAGACCCCCAGATGATTTTGGAGTAATATTTTTAATTGGCAATTGCTATTTTACTGTAGCAAAATAACATTATAATGATCTATTGCCACATCTACTCATTCCTCTGAATTCCCAGTTTGTTGTTGCTGTTGTTTGAATTAAGTCTTTAGCCCTTTTCATTACAGAGATAAAAGTCCACCACTTTTACTGTGAAAGTTCATGAGTGTGTGTGGCGGGGGACGCAAGGGCAAAAAAAAAAAATGGAGCCAGCATGGGCAGGACCTGCAAAAATGCACATCTTCCCGTCCACATGGTATACAGAGGCACTCTGACTGTAATCTTTCTGAAAAGATTGTATCAAACCAGATTTGGGAAAGATCTCAGCAAAGCAGGGAAAATCTAAAGAGTGGATGATTTGGGGACAATATCATATGAATCCTAATTTTTTTTTTTTAAGTGGGCACCAAAGTGAGCAGAAAATCCATGTGGAAGCAGCCTTGGTTGCTTGCTGGGTAATATTTAAAATAAACATACTGAACATATGAATCAATTCAGTATATATTCACAGAACAGAATTTTGGTCAAAAGTTAGTTATTTGTTGTTAACAGCTGCAAGAACACAGTTTGCATCTATCTGGAAGACAGAAGATAGTCCAACAAAAGAAGCCCGGTGTGACAAATTAGCGGAATATGCTATAATGGCAAAGTTAACGAACCTAGTAAACAAAAGACCAATTGAAGAATTTTAGCAGAAATTGAAACTGTATTGCTCATATTACAGTCAAGATTAATAACGGATGATAAGTCTGTATTATCTGATGCAAACCCCTGTACTGCTGGAGCAACAAAAACCAGAGACAAGAAGGCACAGAATCTTATTTTCTCTCTTCCGGTTGAGATTTGCTGTTGTCTCAAAACACAGGCTGGGCAAAACCTGGCATGGGCAAAGGCTCATGTGAAGATGTATTTTCTATAGCTTTTTTGTGATAGTTAACAGTAGGAGATGCAAAGCAACTGGCAGATAATTGATTTGCATAATTTGAACTACTCAGATTTGGGAAATGAGTATACGGCAATCCTAGGACAAGCTATGTGTAGGGGCAGTCTTCATTTGATCAGAGACGTGGCTTTGGTGGAGAATTCCAATTGTTATTGAGAGAATCTGCCTATTTCTGGGAAATGCAACGAAGAGTACAGTTTTTTATTTGGCAGGTCACTAATGCAACAGGATCCTTCTGTGGTACATTAGGGTACATTAGCAAAGTGGTCTGACTGCCCAGTGTTAATGGTCTGACTGCCCAGGGTCAGATAAGGTTCACTCTGTTTCTGGAATGGCTCTTTCGCATCATTGATGTGATGAAATTTGGCCAGGTCCTACTTTTTCCTAGCCATCTGCCTGTTGTGGTGCTAGTGGACAGAATTCTGTTACTTGGCCTCATGTGACTCACTTACAAGAATTTACCCCATCTTAAAATTGATGGGGGAAGAAATATGGACCAAAACGGAGCTTGATGGCAATCAGACAATATCTGTGCAAGAGCCCCCAAAATCTGGATCCTGCCCTGAGCTGAAGTTTAGTCCTGAGATTATCCACCTCCAGGAGAAGCCTCTGTTGGAATTAAAACTGATCTCCAGACTACAGAGATAAATTCCCCTGCAGGAAATGGCACCATTGGCACTACTGGGCTCCCACCCCTCACCAAATTCCATCCTTCCCATCACAACCTCCAAATCACCAGGAATTTGCCAAGTCAGAGTTGGCTACCCTACCTGGCCATCAAGAAATTGTGGGAAGAGAGCTCAGATCTCAAAAAAATCAACAGGCCTTGGTCTATTCTGGGACAAGAACAGTCTACATTATAGAGAAACCCTACTTTATCCCCTATCCTTGATAAGTTCCATTGTTCCAGCTCCCAATAAAAATAAAGTTAATACTTTCTATGCCTTACATATCAATTTTTTTTAAAGGTGGGGGGAAATCTGTATTTGCAGTTAATAAGTGATATTTTTTCCACCCGGCTTTACGATAGTAACCTAGCAACTTCATGGAGGCAAAGGGGAGTCCCTGGTGATGCTGCAAATGATTTGATTGTTATCACATTGCCTGATCTGACTTCAGCAAGTGTTTCAAAGTGTCCTTCTGTGTAACTGGAAAAGTTTGAGGGTAACTTGAAAGAGAAAGAATTAACAAAGCTCAGCAAAACTTTTTCCTCCACTAATGTAGAAACACTAACTAAGGTAAAGGGGAGGTATACAGTATGCAGGATGTGTGCGTATCTGTGAAGAAGAATTTGTTGAATAGTCTTTTTAATCAAACTATATATCTCTGTTTTGTTTTGTTTTTTGCTGCCAAGTCACAACTGACTTATGGTGACCTCATGGGGTTTTCAAGGCAAGAGACCTTCAGAGGTGGTCTCTGCATCACAACCCTGGTATTCCTTGGTGGTCTCCCATCCAAATACTGACCAGAGCCAACCCTGCTTAGCTTTGCAACATCTGATGAGACTGGGCTAACCTGGGCCATCCAGATCAGGCATCTCTACCTAGCCCTGTATCGAAAGGTTCCCATTTTATACAAATTGAATAGTGAAAGGAAAAAATAATAATTCAATCACTGATGCTGGCTATTGGTCTATTCGTTTGACCTGAGTTTGGTTGTTGTTGTTTTTTGGCTAAAGAAGGTGGAAAGTGCAAGTCTTATGTTACAGACCAACTCCAAGTATAAGCATGTGAGATGCTATAGTATAATTACCCAGAATAATGATCAAACTGTGTGCCAGTTGTCTTACCTCCTAGCGTGACAGAAGGGTGTCTTCTTCTTTTTTACATTTTGAACTTCTTTAACAAGAGAAATTTGAGATGGGACTCACTCCCCACCCCCCTTTGTTTTTGACCATAAAATATAATCCATGAACTGAAGGGTGACGGTTTATGATTCTGATCTATGCCAATAAAGGTTTTGAAATTGATTGACCATAAAATATCTGGAATAGAACCCCAAGTGCCAATCTTTTAAAAATATTGTCCTGAGTGCAAGGCCAGATCCCGGTCACCCAAACCCCATCAACCCACTAGGCAAGGCTTTTGGTAATCACAGTCCATGCCCAGAATGTCCATTAACAGAGGAACACGATTCCCAATTCACTTGGCCAGACATCCCCCAAGATCAGTGGGTACTCAGTCAGTATTATGTCAAAAGGGTATGCCAATGAGTTCACCTCTCCTCTAACCCACTTACCTCCATCATCCAATCTTCCCATCCCATCCCCAGAAATCTTCTCGGAGGTCAACACATTCCTTAGCAAAAAAGCAGTCAGTGACAGAAGGTTCTTCAGCCCAAGCCTGGTCAGCTTGGTGTGGGCCCCAGTGCCATGGACTGGTCTCCCTGGGAAGATTTGGGCTGGCCGGAACTCCTTTTATTATTATTCAAAACAGAACCAAGAAAAATCCAGAAAGGCAAGTACCTTTTTTAAAAGTTAAGAAAAATGAAAGAAAATAAATGTTTACAGTTGTTAACTGGTGTGAAGCTTTTAATGTGAATTTGTTTTATGCTGTTTCCCCTTTCTGGGAGATGCCTTGAGATCTTTTGGGGAAAGACAGGGTATAATATTTTGATAGATAAAGGATGCCACAGCCTTCAAGTTCCTCTTCAAAATTCACTTTATCCATGAAACTTTTGGCATGTATTCTTCCCTTTTATCATCTCCTTCCTCTCCCATTATCTGTAGCTCTTGTCTACATTTTCAAATTATATGCCCTATGAGCCTGTCTTCTTGCACTCTCTAAAATGCTATGCACATAAATAAATAATTAGTAAGTAGATTAATAATAACTGCAGGGCTATTTGTCCCTTTGCACAGGTTCTAGGTATAAGAAATGCACATGTCTCTAACAGTGCATAGGAAGTAATGTGACATCCAGGTGTGCATGAATACTAATTTTCACACAATTATCTTTATTTTCATTAAATTTCCATCCTATAGAAAGCAAACACATTGCAGTCAGATAACTTAAAGATGGGCTTCTTCTATCTGAATTTGCATAATTCCTAAATTCATCTTTGGGAGATCTTCTATGAATAACCCCATTTTTGGAAGTTAGTCAAGGCCTTCTCTGTGGTGATTCTCCAGGTATGCTCGTCTGGTATTTTCATTGTTGAGTTTCAGGCCCCTGGCCCAAAATACTTTTAGTTGCTTGAAGT
>NW_015161950.1:914345-964618 GCF_001447785.1 Gekko japonicus | reverse complement strand
GCTTTTATTAATTTTATTTATAGTGGTTATAGTTCTTGCTGTGATTATTTTATGCAAAATCTCTATGGATTGAACAATGTGGAATGGGGGGGTTAGCTGTTAAATGAAAAAATGAAAATGGTAAAGGAAAGCATGTCAAGTACTGAGATCAGAAATTACTTATACACAACATAGATTCACATGGGTAGCCATGTTGGTCTGAAGCAGCAGAACAAAGTCTGAGTCCGGGGGCACCTTTAAGACCAACAAAGTTTTATTTTGGGTATAAGAGAAAGCTTATACCCAGAATAAAACTTTGTTGGTCTTAAAGGTGCCACTGGACTCAAACTTTGTTATACACAACATATAAGAACAGTAACACATAGCAATTTTTTAGGGATTTCAGCATTCAAAGCACTTTATTACTTTATCTTACTGAAACCTTCACAACAGCCCTGTAAGGTGGGCCAGTTTTATTATCCCAATGTTTTATTTATTTATTTACTTACTTATTTATTCAAACATTGATATGTTGCCTCTCCAGAAACCTGCTCAGAGCAGGTAACAAGACAAAATCATGCAGGCATGTTATAGATGGATCAGGTCTAGGCTAAGGGGATAGCTTGCCTCCGCCCAGTAGTAAATTTGTGAAAGAGTCAGGATTTCAATCCAGGAACTTACAGATCACAAGTTATTCTTTTGGCAAATATCGTCCACCACCTCCCATTAGGAATCTTGTTCATTCTAATTAGAATGCATATGTCTGGGGCAGTGATGCTCTGTATTCTTGGTGCTTGGGGGGGGGGCAACAGTGGGAGGGCTTCTGGAATTCTGGCCCCGCGGGTGGACCTCCTGATGGCACCTGGGTTTTGGCCACTGTGTGACACAGAGTGTTGGACTGGGTGGGCCACTGGCCTGATCCAGCATGGCTTATGTTCTTATGTTCTAACATTGGCATCGACAGTTCTGTTCCTTTCACACTCATGCCTGGATCATGTGTGCTGGTATATCTGCCAGCAACAACAGCATCAGAATGTTACATTGCATTGACTCATAGACTGATGCACCCATCCTAAGTTTCCAATACGCATTTTGTGACTGCCAGTTAATTCACTAATGGTTGGCAGTCAGGACGGAGAACATCTCTTCTTCCTTCCCCCCACCCCGCCCCGCATTCTCCAGATCATTCTTTCCTGATCTGATTTCAAGTAATTTCGTAGGCCAATGTGGAAAACCTTATGGATTGTGCTTCCCATTCTGCAGGTAATTAGAAGATATTTTGTCCGCCCGGCTGTCATTTCAGTGATTTTAAAGAACTCTGCATTCCCCAGACATTCATTTTTAAAAGGTGAACTGCATACTTAGTTTAGTCTATGACAGCAGCACAATTCCCAAAAGAGTTCCAGATCAAAACATTCTTCTTAAGGCACAACTGACTGATTCAGTGATGTTAGCTGCTGCCAAAAAAAAGAAGCCTTTTTAGTGCTCAATACCAATTATAATGTGATAATAAAAATGAATGTATCTCTGTTCTCACACATTCCCCAAGTGCGGAAGTGATAAGCATTGTTTGGTGGATTTGGTACTGGCATTGATTGTTCATTGCCTATAATAGAACTTGCAGCTTAATCAGATCTGCAAGTGTCCCACTCTATTACTAATGTTGCCAAAGAGGGCTAAGTATGAAAAGCAGGGGGTTGATAAAAAGCCTCCATAAGGAGGATCCTTGTGGAATCTCTAACATTGGGGCCCCTGTTGGTAGGGGTGCCAACCTCTAAGTAGGGCTTGGAGATCTCCTGGGATTACAACTGATCTCCAGACCACAGAGATCAGGTCCTCTGGAGGAAAAGGCTGCTTTGGGGGCTGTATGGCATTATACACTCTGAAGCCCCTCCCTTTCCCAAACCCCACCCTCCCCAGATTCCACTCCCCCATATCCAGGAATTTCCCAACCCAGAGTTGGCAACCCTCTTTCCCCTCTGCTAGTGACATCGTCAGGCAGAGCCAATCCTTAGGCAGGAGCTACATTGGGAAGGAGGCAGTTCCTGGCACTCCTGTCAGCAAAAATGGATTACTGCTGTTTGTCTGAGGCCCAAGTAAGTCCAGGGAGCATCATATAGCTGGATTGAAAGTTACACCCTCCAAGGGCCTGCAACCCGCTACTCTAGAGCCAAAGGTGGCTTAGCATAGAACCAAAAGGGCTCTTTTAAAAATAAAATGAAAAAAAAATAAATTAAGGTATATTGGACGGATAGTTGCGATACTAGAATAACTAGTATGTGAAAGGAATGGCAGGCAAAAATATCGATGTAACTTCTATTTAGATATTGTGTGTGCCACTTCCTAATAATAGATTGGCCAAAAAAACAGTGCTTGGGCTGTAGAAATTTTATAAATTATTAATCAACATGTTAAGTGTATATTTTCAGTTATGTACATGAGCTTTCTTATAGTGTCCCTCTTAAAAAATATATTTTATTGAACATTTCAATATATACAATAGTAATAGAACAAGTATAAAAAAACAAGGTTCACTACATTCCACCATCACTATCTCTTTGTTGATTTCTTGCTCTGAATATTGATGCAGTTTTGCTGTTTAATAATAAAAGGCTGCTGAGACAAATAAGGATGTAACTCTGCTTAGAACTGCACTGTACAGGGCATCTTTTGAAAAGCAGATGTAGTAGGAATGGGCCACTATTTTCTGAGGAATTGTTCTTTTAACCTCCTTGCAAATTTGGATCTATTTTTTTGTGCAACATACTCTACAGTCAATGTTCGTTTATATAGACAATTGTTGCTGCTGTTGTTTTTGACTCTGTGTGGGACCAGGGGTCATTTCCTGCCGGAGCACAGTGGAGCAGCGCTCTGGCAGTAAGAAGCCTGGGGCGCCCCCCCCCCGCTAGGGAAGTGAAGGGGAGGCAGGCAGACATGCCCCCCTTTCCCCTGAGCCTCTTTGCTTTTGCGGAAAAACTCAGGGGAAGGGGGGAGATTTAAATGCCTTTCTTTCCTTTCCCCAGATGGGGAAGGGAGAGAAAGGCATTCTAAACATGCCTGGGTTCCCTGCCCTATCTTCTCCAGGTGCCCCACAGCCACAGGGCACTTGGAGAAGATCAGGCAGGGAACCCAGGCATGCTTGCATGCCTGCCCTTTGTCAGGGGGGTGTCCCAAGCACCAAGAAGACAGAGCATCACTTGCCCCAGAGCCCCTAGCTATACCTTGTGGCTAATAGCCACTGATGGACCTCTGCTCCATATGCTTATCTAATTCCCTTTTGAAGCCGTCCATGCTTGTAGCACCCACCACTTCCTGTGGCAGTGAATTCCATGTGTTAATCACTCTTTGGGTGAAGAAGTACTTCCTTTTATCCGTTCTAACCCGACCGCTCAGCAATTTCATGGAGTGCCCACGGGTTCTTGTATTGTGAGAAAGGGAGAAAAGTACCTCTTTCTCTACCTGCTCTTTCCCATGCATAATCTTATAAACCTCGATCATGTCACCCCTCAGTCGTCTTTTCTCCAAGCTAAAGAGCCCTAAGCGCTTTAACCTTTCCTCATAGGGAAAGTGTTCCAACCCTTTTATCATTCGAGTTGCCCTTTTCTGCACTTTTTCCAAAGCTATAATATCCTTTTTAAGGTGTGGTGCCCAGAACTGCACACAGTATTCCAAATGAGGTCTCACCATTGATTTATATAGGGGCATTATTATATTGGCTGATCTGTTTTCAATACCCTTCCTAATAATCCCCAGCATAGCATTGGCCTTCTTTATTGCAGTCACACACTGTCTCGACATTTTCAGTGAGTTATCTACTACAACTCCAAGATCTCTCTCTTGATCTGTCTCTGCCAGTTCAGACCCCATCAATGTGTATTTATATTTAGGATTTTTGGCTCCAATGTGCATCACCTTGCACTTGGCCACATTGAACCCCATTTGCCATGTTGACGCCCACTCGCCCAACTTTGACAGATCCCTTTGGAGTGCCTCACAATCCTCACTGGTTTTCACCACCCTGAACAACTTCGTATCATCCGCAGATTTAGCCACTTCACTGCTTACTCCCAACTCCAAATCATTAATGAACAAGTTAAAAAGCAGTGGACCAAGTACTGATCCCTGTGGTACCCCACTGCTTACCCCCCTCCACTGAGAGAACTGCCCATTTATACTCACTCTCTGTTTTCTATTAATTAGCCAGTTTTTGATCCATAAAAGGACTTGTCCTTCTATCCCATGATTTTTGAGCTTACTTAGGAGCCTTTGATGAGGAACTTTATCAAAAGCTTTCTGGAAGTCAAGGTAAAGAATATCTATTGGATCCCCCTTGTCCACATGTTTGTTCACCCCCTCAAAGAACACTAACAGGTTAGTGAGACAAGATCTTCCCTTACAGATCCCTATGTGAGACACATCTGGCAGCGAACCTCTGACCTGCTGCAAAACCTGCAAAGTTCCATCTGCAGTTCCATCTCCAGAGCTTCTTTCTAGCAAGCTGATGATCATGTTCCCACTACAGAAAAAATGAATTCAAAGATGGTGCACCCAACATGTGGTGACATCAAATAATCATTGAATAAGATAGTCATCTGTGGCTTTGTTCTAAAAGCCAGGGATAAGTCTTCAATCCATTGACTTGGATTTGTTATTTAAAATGACCAGTTGTTTAAATGGTTTGCTGGAGTTTCTAAAATTATGCTAACTGACACAGTAGACCTCTACACAGCAGACTGCAAATCATGATGAATAGTTTTAATTCTTACAGCTGCATTGTAAGGATGTCTTTGGAGGTAAAAATGACCTCCAAAAATGTTGAGAGTAACATAGGTAGGTATGAATCATGTGAAGTTTCTTGGGCTTCTAAGGTCAAGCTAGATGCAATACTGGAAGATCCACAAATGATCTTGTCTGATTTTTTTATTGTAAAACTGCAATGGGTCCCAATATAGACTAGGACCATGATGTGTATGAGGAAGTTCTCTTCCCTCCTGCACTATTTTTTCAGCCTCAAGAGATCTAGGGCTGTTGAACTCAACAAAACAGGGATATGAAAAATGAATTGTTCTATATTTCCCAAATAGTAGTCCTGAAGTTGCTGCTATTTAGCAATAAAATCCTCCCAAGATCATTTCATAGCTTTTCGAATACCTCATTTACTTTGACCGTAAAATGACTCCTGGGTACTCAGCTGGCATAGCTTGTTTTTTTCCTTCTCTCTCTTTCTTCCCCCCCCCCAAGCTTTCATATGGTGACAAAGAATCCACCACAGAATATCTTTCACAGATTGCACAATCTTTGGGGCTTTACATATTTTTCATCTTTCTAATTAGAGATCTCCATGTGCTATTAATTTGAATGACACAAAGTTAGAAAACCATTTAGATTTTAATCCTCGGAATGGAAGGTGAAGTGAAATGTAATATATACGCTAAAAGCCACAATGCTTATGAAGATTATTATGATGCAGCCTTGTCTCAGAATCTTACATATCAGACCATGCCATGATAGCTGAAAGGGAAATGGAGTTCTGGCCCCATTGGTGGACCTCCTGAAGACACCCAGGTTTGGCGACTGTGTGACACAGAGTGTTGGACTGGATGGGCCACTGGCCTGATCCAGCACAGCTTCTCTTGTGTTCTTATGAAATACAAGAGAGTCAAATCCCTATAGAATGCTTGGAAGGTATTTAAAACAACACGACACGAAGCCCAGCTAGAATGCATTCTGCAGGCTAGGAAAGGATGCCAAGTCTAAAAGAAGGCTGGTGTGGTTAACAGCTCAAGTCAAGGAAGCTATAAAAAGTAAAGAGACTTCTTTTAAAAAGTGGAAGGTCTCCGTCTTACAGGCCCTGATGTCACTGCATACTGTATAGCCTGGTTATTCTGGTTAGCCCAAGAACACAGTCTCTGGCCATGCCTACCCATACCCTAGGTGTCATCCTATCTTGGAAGTGGAGGGTGGGCAAAGGCCACTTCTGTTTGTGCACAGGTTGAGCAACAACGTCTATAAGAAATGTTGTTTCAGTATTGCATGAATTCTAGTGCTAATGTTTATGGAACAGGACTACTGACTACTTTACCTCCACTTACAGTCCTTAAGGTCCATTCCAGTATGTCTTTTGGAACAAGGCTCACTCCCAAGGAATCTCTCATCAAGGCAATCTCTCTGCTGCATTTTTATCCCATCCTTCCCACAAAGAGTTCAGGGTGGTGGACATGGCTCTCCTCTGTTTTATCCTCACAACAACCCTGTGAGGTGGGCTAGACAGTGCCCAAGGTCACCCAGAGAGCTTTATGGCAGAGTGACAAGTTGACTCCAGGTGTCCTAGATTCTAGTCTGTTCTTCAAACTCATTATCTGCTTCATCTGTAAAGAAGGAATGTGTTGACTCTTACAAGATGAGAGATCTATTGAGAAGAAAAGAAGGAGCAGCCTTAGCAAGCGTTGCCGAATTCTTGACAGATTTAGAAGTTCTGTAAAGAATATTCAATTTTCCTCACCCTCTTGTCTTCCCTGTCCTTTGGCAGGTAATTTAATGCTTCCTATAAAGAGCAACACTCACTAAAACCTCAGATAAAGTCAAATGTTCCTGTGTATTGCTCTCTTTTATTTATTTATTTTTAATTCACCGCACCCGCTCTGCTTTCCAGCTGGTTCAAGGATATGATCAGCGGAGGTATACTGTAGCGCTCTTAACTGTCCTTTGCACTGGGCTGATTTATGGGGCAGCTTTCCACTTTTCCTTCCACCGCCTGTAATGTAATATAAAAGGAAATATAAAATGGAGCCATAAAATAATTGATTCACTGGCATATACTATCAAATGAACTTGCGGTTCAAAAAAGAAAAGAAAAGCAAGGAGCACGATAGATGATAGCCAGTTCTAACAGTGACAGATGCCAGAAGAGGCTTGGAAAATGAAGCTAATGCTAAACTTATTTGCCCAGCAGATAGGAAAGACGACACTGTCAACAAGAAGTTGTCTTCTTTCCAATGTAATTCATCATGGTTCTTCCTGGATTTCATTGTCTTTGTTTCTAATATATCATGTATGTATGGGTGCTGAACATTCTTAGGTCACGGTTTTAATGCGAGGGTCACTTGATTATGTTAGACCTTTGATTTGTGTTAGACCCATGAGCCACACACAAACCCCGAAGTAATTTAGAGGGGATTTGGTATTAGCAATAGCTATCTGCCAAATATTGCTATAGGTGGCCTTCAGGTGACATTAGACAACATTCTCCTGTGTACCATTATGAAGCTGCCACTGGTCCATCTAGTCTAGTTTTGTCTACCTTGACTGGCATTGACTCTTGAAATACTGCAGCAGAGAACGTTGTCATTCCCTCTATCAGAGATGCTTTCAATGAAAAAATCGAGAATATGTGGGTACATGATTGGTTAATTTATTTTTGACAATGAATTAATTTTTGACAGTTGTTGATGAAATTATGGACAATATCATAGAGTTCTGAGGAAGGCTGGGATTTTAATTTAACAAATGGTTATGTTTCAGGTTATTTTTTTTTAAAAAATACCTATTTTCTTGCAGTGTGTATAGCAGCACCACTTCAGGCTAGTTGAAGAGTTTGTTTGGTCCTTAAAATGCAAGACATCAATAGCTAAAGATAAGACCTAGACTAGCAAGCACCACAGATAGCACAGTATAGATGCTAATCAGTTATCAATAGATGTCTCCTTGTGCTTCTCCGAAGCCTATAACCTTCTCCCTATGGTAAACAAAAAGTCTATGCAATACCTCCGATTCAGTTGTTACAAAGCATCTAAGATATTTCTCCCTTTTTGCTACTGTCTTAGGAAACAGGACTGCTTTGTATGCCATTTCTATATGATATAATGTGTGCTAGTTCAATCAATGTGTAGTCATAATCAAAATACTATTTTCTACATGCACTTGGCTGGATCAGGAGGTCAGTAGCCTGATCTGAACAGCCTCCCAAACAACTCCTCACTTATTTCATTATGGGCAAAAAGGCAAGATGAAAAAGAACAATGTGATAAATTATTTTTTCCAGCATAAGAATAATCTTTTGGTACTACTATGTTACTGCATATTGAAGTCAAAGAAAGCTGTGGTATGAATAAGAGGTAGGCTTATTCAACCATGCATGGGCATCCCTTGATTTATCTGACTGGCAGATGAAGTTTATCTGACTGGGAGCTGAAGTTATGAACTGACACTAATGAAAAACACTAGGATGGGATGGGATGGGACAGGAATATATGTAATGTTGTATTTGTAATGAGCCCACACATGCAGGCCAGCTCTGGATTGGCATTATCAGGAGACATGTATGGGGATATATAAACCAGCCCTTAAGCTATAACACAAAAGCAAGGTATAAAAGTTGTCCATTAAAAAAAAAAACTAGCAAGGATCAAAAATATTACAACCCTAATCCAGGGACCTTTGGGTAGAGCAACACATAATCTGTAGGCTGAATATGATATTATAATAGACTGTGGGGCTCATTCCAAGGGCCTTGGGAGTTGATTACCAGTTCCTTAAAATATCACTGAGAATGATGCTCGAAGGAAGGAATTTCAAGCTAAATAGCAGTTATCAGTGAGGATATCCCACCTAGACAGAATCAAGTGATCATGATGAAGCAACCATTCCCTTCAGCGTAGACCATACAGTGAACATGAGCCAGCGGTGTGATGTGGTAGCTAAAAAGGCAAATGCAATTTTGGGCTGTATCAAAAGAAGTATACTGTCCAGATCACACAAAGTGATGGTATCACTTTACTCTGCTCTAGTTAGACCTCACCTAGAGTATTGTGGTCAGTTTTGGGCACCACCATTTAAGAAGGATATAAACAAGCTGGAATGTGTCCAGAGGAGGGCAACAAAGATGGTGAGGGATCTGGAAACCAAGTCCTATGAGGAAAGGTTGAAGGAGCTGGGTATGTTTAGCCTGGAGAGGAGATGACTATGAGGTGATATGATAACCATAGGCTTATCATTCCCCAGGTATGGGCGGGGGGTCCTCTGCTTTCCCATGCTCTTTCCTGCCAGTGGGAGGAAATCACCCCCACCCACCCAAACATGACATCACTTCCAGAAGTGACATCAGCATCTTGGAGATGTAGGTGGTGACGCTCTGCTTTTTGGGCAAAACTCTATAAAAAGCAGAGCGTCCCCCCCCCCGATGTTGCCGATGCGATGATGTCACTTCCAGGTGACATCAGCACACTGGGCAATGTCCCTACTCACTCCAGGAACGCCCCCCAAATCCCCCCACCAACACGAAGGAACAACCTGGCAACCCTAGATAACAATCTTCAAGTACTTGAAGGGCTGTCATACAGAGGATGATGTGGAGTTGTTTTCTGTTGCTCCAGAAGGTCAACATTAGGAAGAACTTCCTGACAGATAGAGTGGTTCCAGTTTGGTGCAGTGGTTTGGGAGCCAGTTTGATGTAGAGCCAGTTTGGTGTAGTGGTTAAAGAGTGGTGGACTCTAATCTGGAGAACTAGGTTTAATTTCCTACTCCTCCACATGCAGCCAACTGTGTGACCATGTGTCAGTCACAATCCTCTCAGAGCTATTTTCTCAGAGTTCTCTCAGTAGTCCCACCTACCTCACAGGGTGTCTGTTGTGGGGAGAGGAAGGAAAGGAGATTGTAAGTCACTCTGAGACTTCGAGTGAAGGGCAGGGTATAAATCCAACTCTTCCTCCTCCTCCTCCTCCATGGAACGGGCAGGCCCGTAGCCAGGATTTTTTAAATTGGGGAACCTTTAAATCAGGGTGGCACAGAAATAAAAAATTTAAAACTCACATACACTGGCCGGCTCCTGCCCCAGCTGGTCTTCCCATGTGGTAGCTGGATGCAGAAGGTCCCAGTTAATCTCAAGCATCCTTACTTAAAAGGATCAGGTCCTGAGGAAAGGGGAAGGGGAAAGGCCTGCCGCAGAAAGCCCCAAAGGGGCCAGTTCAGCATCAGGCAATCTGAGAAGTCAGGCAGGCCCTCAGGTGTAACGGTCACTGGAGTGTGGGGGGAGGGATAGGACTAAATGACTCTGGAGGTCCCTTCCAACTCCATGATTCTATCATTCTACTTCCACTTTTATAAACTCCAGAGCTACTTGTTACTTTGCAATTACCCAAGGGGCTATTTGTCTGAAAGTCCCATTTCCCATTCCTGCCTTACAATAATCTTGTGAGGAACAAGCTTCCGGTTTATGGTGAGATGCAGGCAGACACATCTCCCGGATGTCCTGGGGATGTAAACTGCACACCAGTGTGTGGGAGGGAGTCCGACGGGTCGTGACCACCCAGAGCCTTGGTAAAAGGCTCCCAGCCAGGGGGCTTTTGAGGGGCGACCTCTTCAATGGCTGAAAGCCAGAGAATTGAGGTGCCCCTCCACCCTGAAGGTCCTGCCACTGAGTGATCGCATGGTACAAGTGCTGCTGACTGGGACAAGCATTGGAGATCAGGCGAAATAAATGATGATGAGCGAGGCCGAATGGCCAACAATGAACTGTGAGTCAGGTTGAAGCGAGCATGAAGATATGAAAAGAAGCTCCCCCCCCTTAAGAGTGATGGGAAAGCGAGCGGGGAAGGGATTCCTCCCAAACGCATAGATGAAACACAGAAGAAAAGAGGGGGGAGCGGAAAAATAAGCAACTAAAATTGTTATAAAAGACTTACCAGAGCACAGAAAAGCATTTGGGCGAATATCAGAAACTTTAGCAACTGCTTTGAAAAGTAAACAAATCCAAAAAGATGGCGGGGAAGAAACCGGAGAAAGAGAAGCTGTTGGAATCGAAACTAGGGGCCAGTCCTCGAATGGATGAGGTCACTGAGCTCTCAAAACTTTTAGCTGACTCCCTGCGCCCCCTGCTGGACAAGATCACTGGCATTAAACAACTGTCAGTAATTGGGCAGAGTGTCGCAGCCCAGCAGATGCAATTGACGCAATCCTTAAAAGCAACAGAGCAAATGGGAGAGAAGGTGAAGGAAATGGACGTCACTACTAAAAAAGTTAAGAAAAAGGTGCAAAAGCTGGAAATGAAGCAAGCTACAGAAGAGTCAAAGCTTTTAAAGCTACAAATGGATAAAGCTTTTCCTTACTTTGTTTGGATCATCTTAAGTTAATGTATGAGTTGTTTTTTCTAAAGTAAAACCTCAGTATTCAGGTTAAATTGCCGTGTTGGCACTTTGCGATAAATAAGTGGGTTTGGGGTCGCAGTTTGGGCACTCGGTCTCTAAAAGGTTCGCCATCACTGGACTAAGACTTATGGTGCAGTCCTCATCAGACTTACACCTTTTGATGGGTGGATTTAGAATGCTATAGCTTCAGAAGATTGTTCTGTTGTTCAGACAGACACTTTCACGAGCCAGAGCTCATTTTGTCAGATGTAGGAAAATAGACAGAAGTGTAAATACAGAAGAACACAGAGAGGGAGTGTTGGACTAGGATCTGGGAGACCCAGGTTTGAATCTGCACTGTGCTAGGGACACTCACTGGCTGACCTTGAGCTCTCTCATCTCAGGGGTCATTTGGGGGGGGGACGCGGGGGGACACCATCCCCCCGGGTGAGGTGCGGGAGGGCGGGGCCTGGAGCTCCCTGCTGGTGCCCGCTGGAGGTCGCCGCCGGCTGTGGGGAGGACACACCTCCGGTGATGTCAGGGGGTGTGGCATATGCTAATGAGTTATGCTAATGAGTCCCCCTAGCTCTTTTTCTACGAAATGACCCCTGTGTAGTTTTGTAGTTTGAAAAAACCCCAATAAAAACCTCCCCCTAGGGGGATGAAAATAATAATAATAATAATAATAATAATAATAATAATAATAATAATCACCGCTCAGTAAACCCAGATAAATGAGACTCTGAAAATGATGAATCAAACAGCTGAGAAGGTGAAAGAAGTGGATGCCACTGCCCAAAAGCTGAAGAAAAAAGTAAAACAATTGGAAAAGAAGCAAGTCTCCACAGAAGATCAATTGCTACAACTACAAATGGAAAACAACTACAAATGGAAAAGGCTAATATGATTCTTCGCTTCCAGGGCATGCCAGAGATGAAGGGAGAGAATCTAAAGGAAATGATGAGTGAAGTATTGGCCCCAGTGACAGAGATGAAGGCGGAACTGTTGATAAGCGATATGGATGTGGCCTATAGGTCATATTCAGGATATATAAAGAAAAACAATCTGCCTGGGGAAATTGTTGTTAGATTCTTGAAGAGGCATGTGAGGGATGTAATCCTGAAAGCAGTATCTGGCGTACCCCTGAAAGTCGGGGGAAATGTCATCAGAGTTCTAAAAGACATCCCATTTGAAATAAGACAAAGGAGAAAGAAATATAAAGACCTTATACTTTTTCTTCAGACAAATTCAATTGGATATAGATGGCTTACTCCAGAAGACGTCACCTTCAAAATTAAGGATAAAAAAGAAAAGATCGATTCTGTTCTGAAAGCTCGGGAATTTTTAAGAGGCCAGTTGGGAGGGCCAGAGGAGGAAGAAAAAGAAGGGGAGGACAGTCAGTCCAATGGTGAGCTGGACTCAAATTTTTCCGGAAAGGACTCTCTTTCAGAGAAAGGGGCAGCAGCTCCTAAAAGTCCTTATAAACTGCGGAGGAGACGGGGCAAGGAGAAGTGAAGGCTGAAGAACTCTGATTTGTGCCTTGGAAAAACATTGAAATGAGATGATTTGGGATATTTCTTAATGAGAGTAAATTTTAAGAATTGAAAAGATAATGTTAAATTTGACTCAGTTTGTAAAGGGATTAGCGGGATTAAGACTTGATGTTTGTTTAAATTGATTAGAAGATCTCCTCTCTTGGTTTTTTTAGTTAGTAGTGGGTATCTTTCTTTTATCCCATAAATGTAGTCCTCTTTCCTATTTTCTGTTATAGTTTGTAGTATTATAAAAAATGCAATAAAAAATCCCTCTGGGGGCTTTAAAAAAAAACACACTAAAGTCTGTGCATATAATGATTTACATTAGAGTTCTATATTGAGTTCTCAGAAATTTTATCCCCTGATTTCACCTGACCTTTCCCCTCTATGTTGAATAAACTATTTTATTAATCTGGAATTTCAAAATGCCTTGAGTGCCATTTCAGTTGTTTCAGTTAAAGGGGGCTTATGACCCTTCCCTCAGGTTCCTGGGCTGAGCCAGCAGTAAAATATCATATTGTGACAGGGTGGGACAGCCAGAGTTCTTTAGAAGAAGAAGAAAGCAGATAACTAGGGGGGCTCAGTCACATAGGGGAAGACAAATGGAGGGAAAATCTTGCCTCTGATGGAGGGCAGTGAAGGATGGGGTGTCATATATGCTAATGCACAACTTTTTAAAATAACTATCTTATTCAGATAAATTCAATAAAATTACCAGCTGCTATCCAGAGAGGTCCAAAAAGTTGGCTAAAGGGCTTCTAGATAGAGACTTGTTAGACTTTTTATTTTATTTAAAAAGCTGGATCCTTCCTTCACCTCACAGTGCATTGTAAACTGCTTCTCATGCCCATCTGCTTTTCAAAACAAAAGGTCAAGATGTGCATGCAAAATTAAGCCCGCAGTTCCCTATGCTGCAGCCAATACCTATCTGATGGAGGTACTTGGTTCATGCAGAATAAAACAGCCTAATATTGCAGTAAATCATGCCAGAATCTTCACATTTTATTATCTCATCCAGGCTGCAAGAACATGATGCAGACAATATCTGGCCACGTTTAAACAATATGATAAAGGATATTAAAAAAAAATCTTTAAGTGTAGAAAAAAATGTGGACTGTTATGTCACACTGCTTTTCACGTTCCAATACTAATAGTTTTATATCACATCTGACCTAGGAAGCCTTTTAAATTAAGTCTTCTAGTCTGCATTGGATATGTGGATCCTGGAAAGCAATTCAGGGGCTCAGTCCCCCACATTTCAAATCATAATGTAATTCAGCTTCAAATGTCTAACTAATTCCTTTTAAATGTCAGTTTATTCATAGCCATAATTCTTCATTTAATTCTGTCCAATATTTGAAAGACTTCCTCATGAGATTCCATAAAATTGCAGAATTGGTGTGTGGTTTAAATTATCCCAGCGGTTATTAGTTTCTTTCTTATATCTGCTGCACGCTTTACATAAACATGACTTTTGAGAGGCTGTGTTTCTTTTTCCAGATAGGAGGGCACTATGTGTGAAGCAATTAACATTAAGTTGAGAAACTCTTGTTGTTTTTTTATTTTCCTGCAGTTTGGTTCAAATACTAAAATACCAATGGGTGTTTTTAAAAAAAAAAAAAAAGTTCCCTAAAAATGTGATTACTTAATACTCTGTATCCATCTTTTATATACTACAGTTGTCAAGGAACTGGCATGAGTTGTTAAGTATTTTCCAGTAAGTAAGTGTCGGGGAGGGGCTGTAGCTCAGTGGCAGAGCCTCTGCTTCTCATGCAGAATGTTCTTGGTTCAATCTCTGGAACCCCATTTAAAAGGATCAAGTAGTAGATAATGTGAAAGAGTTTCGCCTGATACCCTAGAAAGCATTTGCCAGTCTGAGTGGACAATACTGACTTCGATGGACCAAAGTGTGACTCAGAATAAACTAGTTTAATGAGTTCACATCTGATATGTTTTAAAAAGTACAAGTATCCCATCTGCTTACACATAATTCAAATTAAACCTTCAACAAATAACAAATATATATATAAAACTAATGAATAAAAATCCTATTTACCAATTAGTACAATCCAATTAAAATTTAAACTGATAATTTTATAAACCCCTGAGATTAAAAAGAAAACAGTGCTCAGTGTGTGACTCCACAATGTGTACTAGGAGAATAATTTACTGGGAAATAACCATTGTAAAGTGTGAAGGTGATAACAGACTTGGAGCCAAGTGCTTTCCCAGTGTTGCTTCATGGGTTTTGTTGGTGCTCCAGCGAGAAGGCGTTTCCATCCTCTTTAAAATATGTCATCAACACAGGGAAACACTCAGACAGAAGGAAAACTTTGGTACAGGACTTCTACATCAGTCGTTTAATCCCTTCCTATGTGCATATTTAGGGAAAACACAATGCTTCAAGAACTCACAATCAGTGTTCACGGTATAAAACAGAGCATTTGATATATGGATAGATAATTGGGTTTGGAATAGAAGAATCAGGTTCAAACCCTGCTCAAAAAAACTAAATGTGTTTAAATTCTTTCCCACTAATTTTCCCACTTGTTTCCTATTTCCAGTAATAGTTAGGCACATCTATCACCACATCATACATTTCAGTGCCCTCGCTATTAATCATTGGCTCTCGGCCCCACCTACCTCACAAGGTGACTGTTTTGAGGAGAGGAAGAGAAGGTGATTGTAAGCCGCTTTGAGACTTTTTAGGGTAGACAAAAGCAGGGTATAAAAGCCTAGTCTTCTTCTTCCAAGCATATCAACCATCTCTCAGCAGAGAAACTGACTTGGGTTGGTTTGAGCAAAAGCAACTTTAATGTCCTTTTGGTGGTATTTCAGAACTCTGAGGGTAGAAAAAAGAAAGGACAAGAATCTATTGAAAGTTGGATGTAGGGATTTTCTGTCTTGCCTTTTTATTTCCCTGTACCTAATTGTTTCTAATCCTAGACTATACAAAAATTAATTCCTTTTTTCCTGATGGGCTTTTAGGATGAAGATCCATTAATCCTTGTTAAATTATTTTGAATGATTAGATTTCTATTCATCCATTTCTCAGGCTTCTCAGACATACTTACAAGGCATGTCCAGACATCATTGTGAAGGAGGACACTTTAATCCACATTCATTCCCTGCACTCCACACATGCATAAATACCTCCATCTCTTATGGTTCCCTTGCTTCCACTTGCTATCCAAAACATAAGCAGTTCTGAGCGTGGTCCCACTATGTACAGTCCCCTTGACTTATAAAGCCATTCTGCAGTTGCAAGGAAGATGCCCGCATTTTTAAGGTGTTTGCTTTTGCAGCTTTTTGTTTGGTACAAAAATCCCAAGCCACACAAAGAGGAACATGTCCTTGTTATGTGGAAGAGCTGCAATGGGTGTTTGGTCATGAAAGGCACAGGGTGTAGCTATTATTTGGTATGGGCTTTTTAAAATCTTAAACATTTCTATGCCACATTTCCTGGGCTCAAGGTGACGTAGAACCAAATTAGATGAAACGATTCTTCATGAATTGGGTCTGGGTTCCCTGATATGATTTTTGGGCCTCAGCTGGTAACTGCTGGCAACTTATTTCCCAAACATATAGAGCTCTGATATGGACTGGACTGTGACATAAGAAGGGGCTTCAGTAGGGTTGCCAGCCTCCAGGTGGGGCCTGGGGATCTCCTGCTGTTACAACTGATCTCCAGCTGACAGAGATCAGCTCCCCTGGAGAAAATGGCTGCTTTGAAGGGTGGACTCTATGGCATTGTACCATGCTGAGGCCCCTCCCCTCCCCAAACCCCGCTCTCTCCTGGCTCTATCCCCAAAGTCTCCAGGTATTTTCCAGCCCAGACCTGGCAACCCTAGGCTTTAGCTTCCCCCCACACCATTTTCCCAACCTGAAATGGGCCCAAAGGGTACTATTTTCCCTGTTGGCAGTTGTACGTGTACTGATAGGCAAATAATGCACCCTCCTGCGACCAACGTGGGTTCAAGAAAAAACAGCTGAACATTTTTCAGTGAAAAGGAACTTACCCAACCAAACTAAAAGCCAGATGAAAGAGGCCTCATTTGAGGAATGAAATTGACATGGGGACAGGCCAGGTCTAGGGTTGCCATCCTCCAAGTAGAGCCTGGAGATCTCCCGGCATTACTACTGGATTCAAGGGAGCGGTGGCACAGGGGATTTATCCTCTGGTTAAACATCTGAGCTGAACACGACTGCTGTCAGTTCGAGCCCCGCACTGGTGTGAGCTACCAGCCATGTCCCCAGCTCGCCGTCCACCCAGCAGTTTGAAAGCTTTGGCGAGTAGATAAAATGGGTACCACTCCTTGGAGAGGGTGGGCACACTTAACCCCCCAGTGGGAAGGTCCGCGCGTAAGATCAAAAGCCGAGAGAGAGACCTACGCAGCATCAAAGAAAAGCCTGCAATGGGCCATTCCGGCCAGACGGTGGCAGTGGTGTGCTGTGACTGAGAAAAATGCTGACGACATCAAGAGACGCCAACTAAAGAAAGCTGCTGGAACACATCTGATGCTTACAGCTGACCAAACGCCCTGTCGACTGCGAAGTGTGTGTGATTAAAAATGATATATGTTGTCCTCCCTTACCCCCATCATTGTTAGTCCCGTGTCAGCACATGAGTAACTGTAAATCGCTCAGAGCCGGCAGCTCTGCAAGGGTTGAACAATCAATAAATTGAAAGATTATTTATTATTATTATTATTATTATTATTATTATTATTATTATTATTGATCTCCAGACTACAGAGATTTAGTTCTCCTGAAGAAAATGGCTCCTTTTAGGGATCCCAAGTCTCCCCGGGGGGCGGGGAACCCCCCACCCCAGAGGCCCGTTCCCCGGTGGTGCCGGATCGGGCCCTGGGGGGGAACTCCTCCCCGACGTGCACGTCACCCAGAAGTGACGCGTGCACGCCGGGCACGCTGGGGGCAGGGCCACAGCCATACAAGGGAAAACTCTATGGTTTTCCCTTGTATGGTCGTGGCCCCACCCCCAGCATGCCCAGTGTCATAACATCACTTCCTGGTGACGTATGTGCGGCACGCGTGCGCTTTGCGCATTCCGAGATCCACCCGGGAGTCCCCCGCCACCAAGGTAAGTTCCACTTGGCAACCCTAGCTCCTTTGGAGGATGGACATTATACCCACTGAAGTCCCTCCCATCCTCAAATACTTCCCACCCCAGCCTCCACCCCCAAATTTCCAGAAGTTTCCCAACCAAAAGCAGGCAACCCTAGGCCGGGCCATGAAGGGCTTTAAATACTGGAATTTGTGTCCAAAGCATACTAGTAGTTACTATAGACCAGAGATGTTTGTGACTCCCAGCATTCCTACAGAGTTAGACAGCCACATTTTGCACTAGCTGAACTATGAGGATGACTTATGCAACCTTCAGCAAATCAGGAGCTCTCAGGGTTGCAGAGGGGAGAAAGAAGAATGGGATATTTGTATGTAAGCTGTATATGGCTGAATGTTTTTTGTTTGTTTCCACACTTCAATGTTCTTGGCAATGCAGTAGTGGTGACATTTTCAATTAGCATGATATTTTAGAGCTGGCAGGACTAAAGTGGGGGGGAGAGAATTGACAGCATACAATGTCGCTTTGAGATGTAACAAATAAACACAGCTTTCTTGTTGTGTATCTACAAGTCTATTGACAATCATTTTGCTGCCCTAAAATATCAGCCTTAAGTAGACTTTTAGAATTGTAATTTAAAGTATACAGGGGACATTCTTGGCAGTAGTTACATTGTAAATCCGACAAGGCCAACTATAGTTACTGCCATTGTTTTGGATTCAATACATAATTACTCACTACGGGATTTGGCTGGAAGATTCCTGGTGTCTTTTCACAATAATTGGGAGATGTACTATGTGGGACATGCCCCATATACATAACACACTGAGTACAATGTGTTGATCTACTTACAGATGAGTCAGATTTTATGTTTGACAGAGCTGAAAACTCTTGGGCAAAAACAGATTGCAGAAAATTTTTCAAAGAGCTGCATTATCAACTTTCCGCAAGCAACAACAGAGGAGTAATGCCATGGTATGCCCCACCTCGTTCAGTGACATCAAGGGAATATATTGAATTTTGCTGGCTGTAAAAAACCTAAACAGATAACTGATTTTAAAAAGGGAAGATTTGACCGTAGACCTTTAAAACTTAATATTTTTCTTCTGTTTAGAAGAAACCAAAGAAAATGCTGTTAGAGGCACAGCTGCTGTAAGATATAGCTTTTTGTTAAGTAAGGGTGATAAGAGACAGGCTGTGCTCCCTGACAAAGAGCCCTAACATGGAAGGAAGGAAATGGGTATACTTTATTGTCGGTGGCCAGGGGAGATGGCCTGCAAGCCTATTACTATGGTATGGTTTATTTGCCATTTCAACAATAAAATACTTACAGAGAGTCATAAAACCCTCCCAAAGCTAGTGAGATGGTACAGTAAGTGGTAGACAGCTGAAATGGTGTTGGAAGATTGGGACCCTACCATTTGGCAGGCTAATAGGCTACCTATCGTGGGTGGGTGGTGTTCCTGTCAGGAACACAGCTATAGAGTAACTCCCATCATTGCCCCTCCCACTCCTTGGAAAAATGAAACCATACAGTAAGACTTCCGAATATTTGCCAGATTTCTGAGAACTTCCATTGTCATAAATAATTCTTTCTGGAATTAGAGCATTTACTATATTTAGGAATAGGTTAGTTTGGTTTTGATTTAATGGAGATCTGAGCACATCCAAAAGAGGAGGGTTCTTATTCTTGTCAGAGCATTATTTTCCCTCCTCTTCCCTTCTTTCAGTCCCTAGGGCAAAACTAGACATTACTTTTTTAGCAAGTTGTGTCTAGATTTTCCTGATCCAATTCATGTTCCCTGCAGTCACACAGCAGTTGCAGGGAATGCCATTTTAAAGATCAACTTGGAATTGTGGTGTAGGGGGACAAAGGGATCCTTTCAGATGCTGAAATGGCCCGGGCAGAGAGTTATTTATATAACTTTGAAGTGCCAGGTTCTCAGAATACTCCATGTACTGCTCCAAAGTTCTGCAAATAACTCCCTGTTGAAGCCAACTTCTGGAAATGGGGGGCAGGACCCCTCCTCCCCCCAATACCACAGTTCCAAGCCAAAAAGGATCCCTCTGATATTTAAAATGACATTCCCTGCAGCTGCTCTGTGGCTACTGGGAAAGCGAGTTGGTTCAGGGGAATTCCAACCCAGGTCTCCAGAAACATATGCCCTTTTCAGCCAGCCTATGTATCCCATTTCAGGAACTGGTCTCTAATGAGTTTTTTCTGTCATTTCAGACAGACCTGTTTTAGTAACTGGCTCCTAACGGAATATATTTACCTGTTCAAACAAACACACTTCTTTCCTGTTCGGAAAGTGTGCCTGAAGTGTTGTTGACTCAAACTGCTTTCTTCCCATCTTCAGTCCTTCCTACCACTTTTTGAAGCGCTATGGGGTGCTGTGTAAAATGCCACGTAGTGCTTCCTGCAATGACTTTTTCCCACACCCTTTTTCTTCTTGTGGGCAATCATCCTGGTTTGTTTGTTTTTTACTGTTCTATTGAGAGTGCTATGGCGCTGAAGCAGGACCACAAACCAGCGCCACAGTGACCCCATTGAGATACCTGGACTCTATTTAGAGACACTGAAATTCGCTACTGCTGTCAGCTGGAAACAAGTAGCCGATTGGAGAGCATGTTTAAGCGGGAGATCAGGGGCATAAGTGAATGGTGAGAGAGATGTTTGGTTGATTTTTTAAAAGTTTGCTTTAGAGGAAGTATAGACTCAGGCACACGCACACAAGCACACACACACCATGGGTTGTGGGAGTTAAGGAAGGAAGGAAAGCTCCCCGGGTTTCAAAACTGTCTGGTTCCCTCCCCACCCCCACTTGAACTCTGTATCCAGTGAGCTTCTTGTTTCCAGGTGACAGCAGTAGTGAATGTCAGTGTATCTATATGGAGTTCAGGCATCTCAATGGGGTCGCTATGGCGCTGATTCATGGTCCTGTTTCAGTGCCATAGTGCTCCCAATACAGCATTAAAAAAAAAACCCTCCCAGGAAGATCATGTGCATGGGGGGGGGGGGAGAAAGCAGCGCAGTTTGAAATGACATATCGCTTCAGAGACGGCTCCTTACCGGAAGGGAAATGCTGTGTGAAACAGCCCTTCCTGTACCAGTTTACTCCGTGATGGGACAATAACAGAAGCCATTCAGTTTAGAAAGGTAGTGTGAAAAGGCTCATAGTAATTAGTTTGGCCCTTAAGAAGCTACAGTTCAGGGTTTTCTGAACATTAGACAAAGACTCTTCAGTGACTTGGGCACCAATTGTCAGGCCCCATTTTCATGTGCCAGTAACTACATAGTCTCTGAATGTTTTGAACCCATGTATACTAGTATTGTGTCATGAAAGTATACTGAACATAAATGAAACAAGACTTTTGGGGCATCAATATAAGAGTGCCCAAATGAACTCTGAAAAGAAAGGGGGAAAGAAAAAGAAAGAATAGTCCAGTCTCTTGCAACTCTTCCATTCATTTCAAGGGGGCATGTGAAGGAAGACATCCTGTGGAATGTTGGCTAATATTTCTAGAAAACTGCTATTTTGGGAACAAAATAAAAACACTTGATTTTCTTCTTTTTTTAAAAAAGTCCACAAAATTATCTCCCAGTTCCCTCAGCTGCTTCTTTAAAACTCAAATGCTGTTCTGAAGCTGTTTTATGTTTGTTTTCAAAGGCATCTGGTAAAATATTGGAGGGCTCTTTTAACAATAAAAAATAAGAAAAGTACCTTTTCCATTTGGGTTAGAACTGAGATGAAATGAGGAATGGCTGCCACCAAGCAGAAAATTTGTTCACTTTATGTGTGCCAGTTAATTACGACACTTCAGAGGCGCTTCTGAAAGGATAAGGCAAGCTGCATAAATTTAGCTGTAATCCAGGCAGGCAAAACTAATTTGCAGGGGATGGCCTTATCTAGCTGCTGCAGCTTTCTCAGAAAATTAACCTTGGATATTTGGGCCCAATTCAGAAAGTGTTTGATTCTCCCCCACCCCTTCCCTCCTCAGCACAGGAGAATTTTAAATTCAACACAATACCTGACTTTTAAGAGACACCATGAATGCTGGAGGCAATTCATAGTTATTACTGATGGGGGGGAGTTATACACACACAGTGCGTGTGTGTGTGTGTGTGTTTATGTAATGGTCCTTCATCCCAGTTATCCTGCCTTCTGACATGTGCATCAGTGAGTTTTATTGCCATATGTTTGGTGGGGGGGAGGGGGCGTTTTCAGATTACCAGAGGATGCAACTCATTTTAATGTACTTAGAAAAATTCATCAAAGTTCATTGCGGAATAAGTCGTGCATACTGACTTGTTCATTCCAGCAGAAATGAAGAAATCCCCATAAAAATAGAAGTTTAATGAAGTGTTCTAACAGAGTTCTGACTGTCATTCCAATTACCATTGATTTAGAATCTTCCTTGATAAACCACTATTAATTGCTCTTACTCAGCACGATTAAAATTTTACCTTTGATTTCACCAGCCTTCTCCAGTTTGTAGGCAAAAGGTTTAATTAAAAATGTTTCCAAATCCACCTTAAGAGCTTCCGGCATAATAAGAAGAATAAGTAGAACTGGCTTCTGAATATTTTACAGCCTGTATAACTGAAGAAGGAATTTTATTTTATCTATGAGAGTTAACCAACTTGCCGCTAAGTCCACACATTCAATAGGAGTCCTCGATATAGCTCCTGTGCTGAACTTTAGTCTTCAGTAGTTATGGCTCTTCGCAATAATTCTCATAGCACCAAGTGGAATTTGGGCTTTATTCTTCAACCCACTCACCCAATGGTTCCAATTTGTAATTTAGGGCCAGTTCTTAGTTAACCCACATTGCTCTAGTTATACAAAATGCCCAAGATATTTTGCCTTATAAGAACACACATTCCAGGAGTATCACAACTTATAGGAAAGCTCTAAGCACATATTTTCCATTCCTTGAGCCTCCATCTGCACATTACAAAGTCATTGTTAAGAACATAATAGCAACTATGTTGTATCAGGCTGATGGCCCATTCAGTCCAACACTCTGTGTTGCACGGAGGCCAAAACCCTCATTTATGTTTGAAAAAACACAAGGACTTCATATCACAGATGTGATGGAGTTTTTGTGCCTCCCAGTTGCACACCTGAACTTTTCCATTTGTGACCAAATCAGCTTGAGACTCTCTCCATAATATTTTCACATCTGCAAACCACCTTGTTGAACTGCTATTGGCTTTCTTTAGAAACTTACCTGTAGCCACACAAGAAACATGGTTTTTACAGTGGAGCCAATATAGTGGTTCCATGGGGTAGTTTGAGGACACACAAATGGCAGGGCAGGGAGGCTACAGTTATTTCCCCTGCCTGCTTTGGTCACAAACAGAAAGAAGCTAGTGTGCCCCTCAGAAAGGAGCTGGTGTGCACCTGGGCAGAGATACAAACACAAGGACTTTTAAGCAGGGGTCGTTTCGTAGAAAAAGAGCTAGGGGAACTCATTAGCATAACTCATTAGCATATGCCACACCCCCTGACATCACTGGAAGTGTGTCATAAGGCCACACCCCCTGACATCACCGGAAGTGTGCTATTCACATTCCAGTTACCAGGAGTGTTCCCTCTAAGCTGAGTTAGTGTGAGCTAGCTCACAGCTTTTAAGCCTCTGGCTAACATATTTTTCTCTTCACTCAGGAAGGAGGGCTCCAGAGGCAAACTAACTGATGCAGTAGCCAAATCACTCGCTCACAGCTTTAATGCCAGTGGCTCACAAAGTAGACATTTTGCTCACAAGACTCCACAGCTTAGAGGGAACATTGGTAGGCAATTCCAGGGAGAAAAAACAGCTATAAACCAAGACCAGCTATAAACCAAAACAGCTATAAACCAAGCATGGGGGCAGATGACCACATTGCTATGGAAAATACACAGAAAATCCAGGCATTTATACTTTGTTTTCACTCCCTCCCCCCAACAATTCTGGCGGCCGCCCTGGTTTCAGCTCTCACCGAGCCCCCATCGAGCTTGGTGGTGGAGCTGCAAGGCCGGCGGGAGCGCAGAGAAGCCCTGCCAAGCCCCCCCGGCCCCCGGCCCCAACAGTCCTGGCCCATAAGGGGCCCAGTGGTGGACCTGCAAGGCCAGCGGGAGTGCGAGGAAGCCCCGCGAAGCAGGCCCGTAGCTAACAACTTTTTGCTAAGGGGGCCCATGTTTTTCTCAGGGGGCCCACCACCAATGTTCCCTCTAAGCTGTGGAGTTTTGTGAGCAAAACTTCTACTTTGTGAGCTACAGGAATTAAAGTTGTGAGAAAGCAATTTGGCTGCCACATAAATTAGTTTGCTCTGCAGCCATCCTTCCTGAGCTAAGACAAAAATCTGCGAGCTGGAGGTTAAAAAACTGTGAGCTAGCTCACATTAACTTAGCTTAGAGGAAACACTGCCCACCACTATATGTTTGTGTGGTACTGCCATGCCTCTGTTCCACCATAATAACTGAATAATAAATACAAGTGGTTTATTGCACCAATGTTTCAAGTTTATTATTTATTATTACAATAATAGCCGACGTGATCGGGAATGAAATTTTTCTAAGAATATATCTATATCGATTTGATTTGTGAGTGATTTCTCATATCCAAGCAGCACTAAACTGTTTTTCCCGAGATGGGACATTGTCAGCCTCTGTGGTTGCAGAACACGAGTAAGGCAGGAGAATGCCTACTCGCATGAAAGTGAAGCATGATTTAATGTTAGGCACCGCAGATAGAAGTGATTGCAATGAAAGATATGAAAGTGTAGAAATAAGCAGCAAGATTAGAAGAAGAGAAGAAGAGATTGGATTTATACCCCACCCTTCACTACCCAAGGGAGTCTCAGAGTGGTGGGAGGGTGGGATAAAAATCAAATAAATAAACTCCTTTCCCTTCCGCTCCCCACAACAGACACCTTGTGAGATAGGTGGGGCTAAGAGAGCTCTTGACAGAAACGGCTCTTTTTCAACAACAGCTCTTATCAGAACTATGCTTGCCCAAAGTCATCCAGCCAGGTGCAAGTGGAGGACTGGGGAATCAAACCCGGTTCTCCCAGATTAGAGTCCGTGCACTTAACCACTGCACCAAACTGGGCAGATAGGGTGGAGGAGAAAGGTGCCAGAGAAATGGATGAGTGGACCTTCAGACCATGATTATAGGACATCATTTACTGAGTTTCCAGTGTGTGAATGGTGATAAGAACTCCTTGGGTTTTTCCCACATGCACTGCCTGTCTTATCTTCTAACCATAATGTGGAATCATAGTGCAGTATCTGTGCACATGAGTTTCCTAAGGCACTCAGTGTCCCTTTTGTAGAAGTGATCGGGGTTATGTCCTTCCATGGTGAAGTGCTTGTTTGGGTAAGGTAAGTGCTGTGTTTTTCCAATTACGCACTGCCTGCCAACACCTCGGCAATAGTTGAAGTGTGGAGTGTGTGTCTTCTTGGGTCTCGTGTTGTTTGTGGTGGCATTTGAGATTTTGTCTGTCTGAAGGGTAATCCATGGAAAGGGAAGTGTGAGCTGAAGTTAGCAAGTGAGGAGTGATGTGGCAAATTTGAGACAGGGAGTTGTTTTGTCAAAACTGGCTCCCCACCCGTGATGTCGCAAGCATCTATGAAGTTGGGTTTTTTTAGAGTCCCTGCTTTTCTTTGTTTAAAGTGTTATGTAATTTTTCCTTGGTTTTGTAAGGTCACCTGGTCTTCAAATGTGCACGGTGTGGTTTCTGACAGGCGTGTTAGTGTCCTCTGAGTTATGTGGCTCTGTAAATCTCAAGCTGAGCATGCAGAAAGTGAAGCAGAAATGTATGTTAGGCACTGAGGAAGGATGTAGCAACCATGGGATAGTGGGGTGTTATTTGTGTAAGCATCTTCTTTGGCCGCCCTAGCAGAAGCATTGTATAATTGCTCCTGTTTTGTTGAGATAATAGGGGTTGTCACATGTAGCGCGTGTTGTGTATTGATTTTTTTTTGCATTGTAACATTTCTGTATGTATTTCTGTCTGTGACTGCCTTGCCGAATGGCATTGGCACACACAGACAGAGTGTACTGACAGTTCTATGGTGATGTGAAAGGCTGTCTAAATGTCCCCCGCTGGTGTGTAGATGCTTTCAAGAGTTGCAGAAGGGGTTTGTGTCTAATGTTGCCATGGAGGTAAAGTATAACCTGGGGAGCAGAGCCAAGGTGACATCCTGTCCCCCACCCGTAATCTGCTGGGCCACAGAGGAGGTCTGTGAAGGACAGAGGAAGGGAACATGGGTCCAGCATCTCGGGCAGGGGAGAAGGTCAGTTCTTGGTTGCACAGAGAGAAAGAGAGAGGGAGAGGGAGAGGGGGGAGGGATGAAGAGAGAGGGAGAGCAAGAGAGACGGAGAGAGAGAGAAAGAAAGAGGGATAGGGGGAGAGAGGAAGAGAGAGCGAAAGAGTGAGAGAGAGAGAGAAGAGAGGGAGAGGTTGTCAGTGGCTCCTGGAGGGGCCCTGGGAGGTCTGGAAATAGTCCAAATCTTCTTAAGAGGAAGAGGAGGCGGCCTTAGTGAAGGGGCAACCTGTTCCCAACCCCCCCCCCCGGCCCAGCCCCTGTAGAAGCCAGGCAGGCGAGTCCCAAGAGGACAGCGAGCTGCATCGCCATCAGCACTCTCAAACGCCGCGGTCCCGGGTGCACAGTCTGTGGCGGCATGGTGGGGCAGAGGGCAGCCTATTTTGCAGGTCTGGGTCCCGAGGCAGCAGAGGTTTGGCGGCCTGAGTTCCGAGCAGTAGAAGAGGGAGTGCAGGGCATACCTGAGAGCAGAGGGGACATCGATCTGCGTCGTCAACTGAGGGCCGAGGGGATAGCGATCCACAGCCTATTTTGCTGGGGCGGGTGGCAAGACGGCGGAGGATCAGTGGCGTGATCTGCAAGCACTACAGGAGGAAGGTGGGGCATACTTGAGGGGTGAGGAGACCGCGATATGCGCGGTATTCTGAGGGACCAGGGAACAGCGTCGTCATCGGGGCTGGTCTGGTTGACACCGCGGGCCCAGGCTTCCCAGACTGCGGTGGCAGTAGGCGGAATGAAGGGAATTGAGAGGTGAGGGGATTGCACGAGGTAACGGTTTTGTCAATACAGCAGGGGCAATCTGGGGGAGGGCAGCATTTTGGCAAAGAGCTCACTGCCAGAACAGCCCGGCAGACAACTGGGAGGGGGGGAGTCTCCTCTTCTGACATGCCGATGCCAGCAACCCAGGAGGAAGGCTGGCAACTTACCTCTGGCACGCGTGAGTGGCATGGTAGGGGCCATGACAGGCAGCGGCGTGGAGTAGAAGCCAAAGCCGGGCCGGGAACAGCGGGAGCAGTGAGCGTCAGGGTGAGAGTCAGCGGAAACAGAAACGCCCAGAGTCTCCCTTGTCTGTCCTGAGGTGAATGTGGCTTCTGAGGATGTTTTTGGCGCACACCTCTTCTGTGAGTGGAACTCAGGAAAGGCAGCCAGTGCTTAGGGACAGCGTCTAATTGACAGTTCAGGGAGTGAACGGATTCCGGAGCGTGTCAGATGTTCTAGAGAGTGCCACCCACCATTCGCCTTTTATATATAAGGGAGATGTCGAAGGGGGGGGACGAACAAGATTCTCCCCTCTTACCCGCCATGATGTGCCGGCAGCCGGAGGGAAAAGAGCACCGGAAGCAGAGGGCAGGGCTTCGTCATGTGCCCCGCCCCCCGCACCTCACCGGATGAACGGCGATCCCCCGCGTCCCCCCCGAATCGACCTCTGCTTTTAAGTAGTTCTGGTTAGCAATGTTGCTTTTTCTTCCCATTAGTGGTCATTTTAAATTCTTCATGTTCCCCATTTCAATTTCATATCTCCCTTGAGAGAACCACAAACAAATATTCTTTATTCTTCCTTTTGCATCATTTTCCATTCCCTTGAAATTAATTTTTCCTGTAAAATGTACACATAAGTGGATATTCTCACAGGCAGTGTTCCCTCTAAGCTGAGTTAGTGCAAGCTAGCTCACCATTTTTTAGCATCCCGCTCACAGATTTTTGTCTTAGCTCAGGAAAGATGGCTCCAGATCAGACTGATTTATGCAGTTGCCAAATTGCTCGCTCACAACTTTAATACCAGTAGCTCACAAAGTAGAATTTCTGCTCACAAGACTCCACAACTTACAGGGAACATTGCTCATGGGGGACATCTCATTTTCCTTTCCCCGGCTATTTCCTCTTTCCATTTCCTGAAAGCCACTATAGACTCTCCTCTTTTCCTTCATCCTTCTCTCATTCCTATTCACCAACCAACCTACCTTTATCTGCTATTGAACAGGAGCAATCTGCTGGGCATCAGTGAGTCATGCAATTCACATGGTAGCAAATCTCCTAGTGGTTGCTGCCAGGCCTGGCCCCAATGAGCTCGCCCTCAAAGGCCAAAGCAGCCCTGGAAAGGGCCATGCCTCTCCCCCACCTTTTGCTCACAGGTTTGAAGGCTGGCAACACTGTTGTGGCTGCCTAGCAATGGCTACTAGGGCTTTTGTTTCTTAATGCTACAGGTACCACTTTTATTATTAGGGGTTAACCCACCAGTTTGAGGGGAGTATTTGGTTGGTTTGGGGGTTTGATTGGTTTTTGTTTTTTTAGATTTCAGATTTTCCTGCAAACTATTTTCAGGTTTGGAGAAAGACCTATCTGATCTGTTCATGGACCAATCACCAGATGTTAATATCCACAGACTAGGCCATGTGTTGAGAATTTGATATCCTGATACTACTAAGTTGTTATTACTGCACGAGAGTTCTCTCAATTCTTGCTTGCAAAAATAAAAAAAAATGCAGAATTTTGTACCGATCAATTTCTAAATGTTATTCTTATAATACTTAGTTTTGTTTTTATCTAAGCTAAATGGAGAAACTGTTGGTTTAGTGAAATAAGTCTGAAAATCAGTTGGTTTCCTAGTCAGGTTACTACAATAACTAAGATCACACTGTCCAGCCCTGTCACTTAAATAGTCTGACTTAACTGCTTTGTTGATCAGGCGTTTCTATTTTACTATTTTCAACGTCCTTTTTGCCTAGTATTCTGCCACATTAGTATGTAGTAAAGGAAGTTTTCCTAATGAGATGTCAAAAATACCAAATAGTTCCTTTTTAATTTAGCCCAAGGTAGAAGCCTGCAGTTTAGAACCAGTGATCCATTCATAAATTCAATTTCCCAAATGCTTAATTAATTACTGTGTATAGTTTAATGATATTTAATTTGGTATGTACATTCCAGATATACTAGGCTTATCCTTCTTCAAGTAAAGTACTAAAACTATTACTACTGATGTATTTTTCCACAGTCCCCATAGAGTATAAGGACACTGGAGCCTTTCCTTCCCCAGCACCCTACTTCTAGTCAGCTAATCCCTGGGGAGTGAAATTGACCAGAGGAAGCAGCTGGGCAACTGGGGAAGGGAAGACTCAGGAGGGAGGCATGTTTAAATGCCCCCCTCCCTTCCTCAGCCTTCCTGCCTGCTTCCCCAGATCTGCTTCCCCAGGTGCCCTGGAACTGTGGGGTGCCTGGGGAAGCTGAGGAAAGGCAGTTTAAGCTGCTTTTCCTCCAGAGATCGGCTTCCCCAGGCTCCCCACAGCTGCAGGGCACCTAGTAAAGCAAATGGAAGGCAGTTTAAACAGTTTAAACAGTGGAGCTGCGGTGGCTCAAGTGTTTAAGACGCTGAACTGCAGGCTATGGAAGGTCAGTAGTTCAGCAGTTCGAGACCCGGGTATCACATGTTAGAGTGAGCTCCCATCTCTAGTTCCAGCTCCTGCCAACCTAGCAGTTCGAAAGCAAAAAATTGCAAGTAGATAAATAGGTACCACTTTGGTGGGAAGGTAACAGCGTTCCGTGCGCCTTGGTATTTAGTCATGCCCAGGGGTCATTTCGTAGAAAACAAGCTAGGGGAACTCATTCGCATAACTCATTAGCATATGTCACACACCCTGACATCACCGGAAGTGTGTCATAAGGCCACACCCACCACTCTGTTAGTCTTAGTTTTAAAGGTTAGTCTTAAAGGTGCTATTTGTTAGTCTTAAAGGTGCTATTTGAACTCTTGGACTATTTTGCAGCAACAGACTAACACAGCTAATTCCTCTGAATCTAAACCCACCCCTCAGGCTCCACCCCCAAAATCTCCAAGGTATTGCCAACTCAGAGCTGGCGAGCCTATCTGATGGCACATGTGGGGGGAAACAAGCAAACCACCCATGTCAGGTAAAAAGGAGAGTATTTTCAGTAACTGGTTTGTTGAGAGAAAAGCAACAAGCACATCAGTGAAGACCTAGTACCAGAGTGCCAAAAAGGAAAGCTGCTTGGTAATAGATGAATTACAAAATATGTAGCTATTCACATTCCAGTTACCAGGAGTGTTCCCTCTAAGCTGAGTTAGTGTGAGCTAGCTCACAGCTTTTAAGCCTCTGGCTCACATATTTTTCTCTTCACTCAGGAAGGAGGGCTCCAGAGGCAAACTAACTGATGCAGTAGCCAAATCACTCGCTCACAGCTTTAATGCCAGTGGCTCACAAAGTAGACATTTTGCTCACAAGACTCCACAGCTTAGAGGGAACATTGGTAGGCAATTCCAGGGAGAAAAGACAGCTATAAACCAAGACCAGCTATAAACCAAAACAGCTATAAACCAAGCATGGGGGCAGATGACCACATTGCCACGGAAAATACACAGAAAATCCAGGCATTTATACTTTGTTTTCACTCCCTCCCCCCAACAATTCTGGCAGCCGCCCTGGTTTCAGCTCTAGCCGAGCCCCCGTTGAGCTCGGCGCGAGCACGGAGAAGCCCTGCCAAGCCCCCCGCCCCCAATGGTTCCAGCCGCCGGTGGCGGCCTTGCAGCTCCACTGCCAAGCCCCATCAGGGGCCCAGCGGTGGACCTGCAAGGCCGGCGGGAGTGCGAGGAAACCCTGCCAAGGCCCTCCCTGGCCCCAGGCAGGCAGGGGTGGAGAGAGGCAAGGAGGAAGCAGCTTACCCTCCCTCTTCTCCTAGCTCCTCCTGGCTGAATGAGGGCCAGAAGCGGGGCAGCCGGAAGCAGGTGGCGGAGCTTCGTCATCTGCCCCACCACCGCACCTCACCCGGGAGAACGGCGATCCCCCCCCGAATCGACCTCTGGTCATGCCGGCCACATGACCATGGAAACATCTTCAGACAGCGCTGGCTCTTCGGCTTTGAAACGGAGATGAGCACCGCAACCCTAGAGTCAGATTTGACTAGCTTTTGAGCAAGGGAACCTTTACCTTTACTTTAAACAGTTTAAACTGCCTTTCCTCCAAGATTTGGCTTCCCCAGGCATCCCACGGCTGTGGGGCACCTGGGGAAGGGAAGGCAGAGCTGGTCAGTTTCAGTCATCTAAAACTGACCATTGCCTTCCATCCCCAATTTGCGACCACGAATAAAAGCCAAATAAGATCGGCTTTTATTTGGAAGTACCTTACTGGCAGCAGAATCAGATTAAAGAATGTAATTTTGGCCACTGTGTGACAGAGTGTTGGACTGGATGAGCCATTGGCCTGATCCAACATTGACTTCTCTTTTGTTTTTGTGTTCTTATTTGGGGTATTTTTTCAATTCAGCAGATCCAAATGCACACCCCGAAAACTGGCTCTCCAGGAAGAAATTTAAAACACTTCTCTGACTCATGAAAGTAATACAACTGGAGTACTTTTACATAATGCTATGGTAAAGTCTCATAAACTAAGAACCGAACTAGACATTATAGCCATCACCCAAAGCATCGGACCCATAATGTGCTTTTGCACATCATTCTGTTGTGAATTGCCCACTTCCCCCAGTAGCGGCTAATGAAGAGGAGGAGGAACAATATAATGTGACAATGTTGTGTCATTCATTTGTCTCACTAAATTGTTTGGAGGAGAGAAGAGGAGGAGAAACAGGGCCTCTACTGTGGTGGCCAAGTATCTGCTGTAACAGGTAGCCCAACTCTCTAAGCAAAGTAATACATTACATAGCTAGCCCAACCCTCTTAAGCAAAGCTGTACATTATATAGTAATTACTTTGATTAATACCATCACCTAAAATGTTCAGGTATGTCAGTCTTTATTGCATCAGTGAAGAAACCATAACACTGATATAACAATTCCAGAATGTTCAGGTTTAATTTCACCAGTGTGAATTTTATATCAGTGGAATTTAGTGTAGAATTCAACCAGCTAAAGGAATACTAAACTGACCAGCCTTAAGATAATAATTGTGTTCCAGCCATTAAGTACTTCCTGCAGAACATCAATATTCCCTGCTATATTTCATTTACAAAGTATATGAACTGCTGAAATTCAGTTGCTCAGTTCAGGGCTACAGTATCAGAGACATCTTACATAATAGCACCCCTTAAGATCTTCCTTTTCTTGTGACGGGATCATGGTGTTAGGGTTTTAGGATTAGGTAGGAACAATTTTGAATTTCTCATTCCCAATGTTTTGACCCCCCAAATGGCTGTTTCAATTTCACTTCTCATTTAAGCAAATCAGATCCATGATCATTTTTGCACCATTTAATATTTCCTTGCACTGAATTTTCCCCATAAATCAGCTTGTCCAATTGCAGAGGTACTTATAATTGATTGATCACAGCCAGTTATATGTTTCTTTGTTCTTTCTTCATTCCCACTGCTTCACTTACTACTCTTAAAATTATATAAAAATAATTCCCCCATAATTTCTGGCATTTTCCACATTAAATGGGTATCAATAAATCAGAAATATACATCAAACATATAAGTTAAATGGTACATATTGTACATATAAATATCATACAAATCAATTATAAAACATACATCAGGCATACACAACACAAATGGGAATACAAGACTTAACAGTGAAAAAACAAGATCTGAAACAGCTGGTCTTAAAAAATGAAACAGGAATATTCATTCATCCCTAAATCAAGAATGCCTACTACAAATGTAGGTTGATTCAGCCAAAATAAATAATTACAGGAAAAGTTGCCCAGGCAAGCACATGCCGGTTTCAAAACTGTCTTTTGCCAGATTCTCAGCTCTACCGGTATTTTTCATTTAATTTATATAAATATTTGAAACTTTTGCTACATAGCTTAAATATAACAGAAAAATCATTAGAATGGTTCCATGTTATTCCAAAGCAACAATGGACAGATTATTACCTATCAAACTACTATGTTTCATCAAGCTACCATATTCAGGTGAGTTTTAGAAAATCTAAGTAAGTCTGAAAGACTTACTTTTATGATGCTTTGTAATGGAAATCTAATAATGATCTTTTTATTTGGTCATTGGTTTAAAAGGATTCATTAATTGTTCAATGTTTTATTAATGTGGACTAAGACCTTATTAGTTGATAATGAGCATTAAAAGAAGCCAGGAGTTGAAGAACATATACTTGGATTATATCTATGTGATGGTATGGCCTGGGAATTTTTTCCTCACATAACAGCGTTTTATCAGATTATTCAACTAATACTTTTAATACTTAGTATTAGCATAACACTTTTACAAATATTCAGAAGGTTTCATGTATCATATTATAAGACTTACAACAAGCCTGTGAGGTTGGCCCCATATAATAAATGGAGTGCTCAAGTTGAGAGACAGTGGCTTGTCAAAGGACACCCACAGAGTTTATGGCTCAACTGAGGTTAAAAACACAAGAGCACTGCTGGATTAGCTCTGTATACTCCAGCATCTTTTCTGATAATGGCCAGCCAGATACCTGCGATTTGCAAGGCCTCCCTTTGATGCTGTCCCCAGCAGTTCCTGTTCTTTTTTCCCACCCCAGTAAACTGTCACTGTTTTAAGAGATTAGCTGTGTTCATGGGCAGAGGTGAAAGGCACACAGAGATATTAAGTACTACATTTCAGCTCAAAACTCTCAAATGGATTCTTTTTTCCTGCCATCTCAAACTCATTGGGGAGAGGAAGCAGGGGGTGCAACACTCCATTTCATCGGTAAGGAGTGTAGTGGCACCTCCTTTCATCTAGTTGCATCTTCTTTCCTCCACCAGGGCAGTGGCAGGAGAGGGGTGGATCCCTACTTCAGGGCCATTTTGACCTCCAACTCCATCCCTTATATTAGTGCTGAGCTGGACAAAATGCTGAAAGTACAGTAGTGAAGTGAGGTGGAACATGTGGGGCAGAAGGGGCAGAATTGACTACCTTTGTGCATGGGCTCTGTTTTTGTTTAAAAACAACCCCCCCCCTACAATGTTCCAAAAGGAAAAATGTCAGTTCACACATACCTGTGACTGATCAAGATGGGTAGCCGTGTTTGTCTGTAGCAGTAGAAAAGAGCAAGAGTCGAGGAGCACCTTAAAGACTAACGAAATCTGTGGCAGGGTATGGGGTTTCATGAGTCACTGCTCACTTCTTCAGTGTTCGGAAGAAGTGAGCAGTGACTCACAAAAGCTAATACCCTGCCACAAATTTTGTTAGTCGTTCAGGTGCTCCTGGACTCTTGCTGTTTTATACCTGTGACTGGTCTGGAAGTGAAAAAGAATTTTAATTGCACTGAGAATTTCACCGCCAATGCGTGTGATGCATAACAATGTTTGCTTTGATTCCAATATTAAAGCATGGGGTTCAGGTTTTTTATATTCAACCAACTTCCCGTTCTTTTCTCTTTTTTTCTCTTCCTTTATCTCCACACAAAGAAAAGGAACTGGAAAAAATTGTGCGGTGTATAAATAAAGATTCTGTAAATGTGAGCTGCTTACAGAAAATAGTTGTTTCCAGTGTGGTGTAATGGTTAAGTGTCAGACTAGTATCTGGGAGACCCAGGTTCAAATTCCCATTTGTGCCACGGAAGCTTGCTGAGTGACCTGGGGCCAGTCACGGTCTCTCAGCTTGACCTACCTCACAGGGGTGTTATGAGAACAAAATGGAGGAGAGTGAGAATGATGTAAGCCACTTTGGGTCCCCATGGGGGAGAAAGGCAGAGTATAAATGAATTAAATAAATATAAATTAAAAATTAGACTACATACAAACGGAACACCAGATGGAATCACATAAGGCAGAAAAGGCCTAGGAAAAGAGTGCAGGATAACTACTGTTGAGTATATTTATTTCTTTAAAGGTATCACTTGTTTCTGACACATTGCCTTTTAGTTCTACAAGCACATTTCAAATCGGTGATGATCCGTGCAGTAAACTGTATGCGCTACCCAAATCCTCTGGAGTGCTGCATAGCTAGCTGTCAGCAGAAGTGCCTAAATGAAATGTACTCTATTCTCAGCCTTTCCCATAGCTGTGGAAGAGGTTTACATATGTTTTAGATGACTGGGTTGCATAGCCTGTTTCATTGTACGATAAATGACTGCCAAATACAATGACTTTAAGACAATATCATCTACCAGGTTGCCATAATAAAGTCCCTGTAATGACACCTGAGACTGAGACTGCTGTTTCAGCCGTGCAAGTGCAGCCATCTAAGCAAGACTGCAGGGAGAAGCAGACTAGGAAAAATAGTTGGGTAGATACATATGGGTTAAAAAAATGACATTATATATATTATATAAAATCCATCATCAATTAAATGCATCAAGTCACCAACTGTAGCAGCATGTCAAAACCAGCAGTAATGAAACCAACAAGAACAGGGTTAAAATGGCGGGTGGGGGAGATCAAAGCTTCCACTTGCCGAATTCAGAAAGGCATGCAAGATTGTTCCATTCCAAAAGGCTTTTGCTGGAAGGTAAACTGTTCTGGTTGTGTTTTTAACTGTGTTTTAATTGTGTATTGGTTTTAACTTGTTGCTGGTTTGTGTTCTTGCAGCTTTGGCTAGTCTGTTATCTGCCTTGAGTCTGAGGACATAAAGTGGGATATAAATATTTTAAATAAAGTAAGCCAATGATATTTATTTATTATTTACAAATTTATACCTTGCATTTCTGCCCTCATCAGGGCCACCAAAGTGGCTAATAGATTATTTATTTATTTATTTATTGGATTTCTACCCTGCCCTCCCAGCCGAAGCCGGCTCAGGGCAGCTTTCATAACAGGATATAAATTATATAGAATAAATTAGTTACATTAAAACATTACAATTAAAACAATTCAATCATAAAAAATTCAACCATTGCAATTAAAACAATTCAACCATAAAAGATTAAACACATGCATAATATGACACATCTTAGAAACCATTAAAACCATTGAAAACCATTAAAACAATGGAAACCGAAGCTAAAACAAACATATAAAAACATTAGAAACAACATAGGGCAGGAAAGAGGGATCTTTGACAGAACACCAAGAGAAACAAAAAAGTCATCACCTGTGGGAGGAAGATGGAGACAGATATCCCTGGGGAGAGAGTTCCAGTGTTTGGGCATCATGACTAAAAATGTCCTCTCAGTCTGGTACCTATTTAAGAAGGCAGAGGCACCCAAAGCTGCATCTCAGAAGATGACCGTAGTTGTCAGCTGATCAGGCGGTGTCATAAGGGAAGAGGTGGTCGGTCTTTCAGGTATGCTAGTCCCAAAGCATATTGATCCACAAACACTGCTCACCCTCTGCCAGCCCAGGGCCAGGGTCTGACCTGAGTATGCAATCCAAGCTGGTCTCACTGAACATCACCATGCTGGATGCCAATTACAATGCACCACACATTGTGCCCTGGCCCAGCCAGGCAATGATGCAGCTCCATGTGGAAAAGATGCTGCTGCAGTGGGCCCAGGTCTGGCAGATGCAGGCCCAGGATGCCAACATCAGAGTCAATGCTGAGCTGCACTACTTCGCCCACCCAACACCCACTTCTTTGTCGTGCTACACAGGGGGCATGTGGTGCTGGTGCACTCCCAGCTTAGCCGCCGGGCCCCCAACACTCCATGCCTGTTTGCCTGTTCTGAATGTCAAATGTACTAGGTACACCACTGAGTGGGAGGTTTGAGGGGTGGTGACATGTGGGCTGGGGGCCATAACCTCCTGTTTGCCATTACATCAGTTCTGAGGAAAACCAAGACATGACATTGGGTAGCTCTAGGAATTGCTGGTAACTGTATGGTAAAACCATATAGTTTCTGGTGATTCCTAAAGCTACACTATGTCACTTCTTTCTGGAAGTGATGATGTGGCTCACAGGACACCAACTTAAGGGGGGGGGATATCCCACCACCACTTGGAGCAGCAGCAGCAGACAAAGACAGCTGCCAGAGGGAGGCTCCAGCCTTAGCAAAAAAAACCTGACAACCCTATTCTGGAAAATCTTTAGAACTGGAGTTTGGAAGAGAATTCTAAAACTAGGAGGCAGCCACTGATGACTCTTTGTTGTGTGACCTTATGGACCTGATTGAATACATAGAAGAAAAAGCTCTACGATGATTTTGAAGTTTATGGGTGTGTCCAGAAAGTGCCATTGGCCCCAAGTGTGGCTGCTGGGTTATTGTCAGGGGTGGGAGGCAGGGATTGTATCACCCCTGAAAGATCTGCACAAGTTGCCTTTCTGTCCCTGGCAAAAATCAGTGCTGGTTCTTACCTTTAAGGTGTGATGTGGATTGCCAGGGGTCTTATTGAAAACATTTCTGAGCTCATTTTGTCAATGTGTCCTGTATAGCCATTCCCTGGTCTAGGGGAACAAAGGTTTGTGTGACTTTCCTATACCTGCCCAAAAAGGCACACCTTGACCATCTTTAGGAGGGCACATGGGAACTGCAGCATAAACTCTACAGAGGGGAAGGGCTGTGGCTAAGTGGAAAAGCCTCTGCTTTGCATGCCAGGGGTCCCAGGTTCAATCCCCAGCATCTCCAGTTAAAAAGAACCAGATCATAGGTGATGAGAAAGATCTCGGCCTGAGACCCTGGAGAGCTGCTGCCAGTCTGAGGAGATCAGACTGACCTATGGTCTGATTCAGGATCAGTCGGCTCCATGACAGGGATTAATCTGTAATCAGTTATCTGAATGCTAACATACAGCTGACGTGGTGAAAGGACTAGAAGACAGAATCCTTCCAGTTTTAGGATTCCATGAAAAACAACGCAGGGTGTCTGGACATTATGCCAAAGTGGAGAAAGTGGATGTATGGCTCATTTGGGCATTTATTTTTTTCCATTTCAGGACAATATTCTAAAAGGGAACTTGCACACATTCTTTACAATGAAATTTACACATTCATATGGGCTGTGTGTATTTTTCTGTTCAGGTTTCATCTTTGCATATCCCTCCAAAGTTGGAAAATGCAAAAGTGAGCCATATGATCCATCCATTCACCACTTCTTCTAACAGTGCAATCCAAAATGCAGTTACAACCTTCCAGGCCCATTGAGGTCAATGCAATCCATTAGAGTCAATGGACTGTGCTGTAAATAACGTATAATGGAGAGCCAACATGGTATAGTGGTTAAGAGCAGCAGACTCTAATCTGGAGAACCAGGTTTGATTCCCCACTCCTCCTCCCCATGAAGCCTGTTGGGTGACCTAGGGCCAGTCACAGTTCTCTCAGAACTCCCTCAGCCCCACCTACCTCACAAGGTGCCTGTTGTGGGGAGAGGAAAGGAAGGTGATTGTAAGTCACTTTGAGACTCCTTAAGGAAGAGAAAAGTGAGGTATAAAAACCTACTGTTTTTCACATGAAGAGCTCAGAACCCTGATATAGGATATCTGTCTCACTCAAATGTGAACCCAATTTATTGTGGTAAGCATAGTACCATACAGGCTTGAATAGAATAGTATTATTTTAGAAAGTATTCTGATCATAGTGTGTAATCATATCAGTTTCTTGCTTGAAGGGAATGATGCAGTATATGCCTCATAATGCCTGCTGTGATACCAAAGGTGATTCAAATAGGATAACAGAATAGCTGATAAGCACATGAGTAAGATTAGCCTATGTTAAGCATTCAGCTGATATTCAACTTGCACTTTCTTTTTATTGCCTTTTAAAATAAAAAAGTGTCAGTTGTACATGGCTTTGCGATTTAAAAATCATGAAGGGAACACAGATTCATATTCCCTCAACTTCACAACATTGTAACTTGAGGTAGACTATAAATATTTATGCGAACACTAATGAAAATGTAATTATTGCATCACTCACCTGAGAAACAGCATATGGCATGGAATTAGCTGCTCATACAAAGGGATGCATCTTAAAAATTAATTTAAAGGTATTTATCAAAACGTATTCCACATCAAGTACATGATCGGCTTTTTTAAAATCCAATAAATAAACAGCAAATTAATGTACACAAACAAAATGGCACTAATCCCAAGTTTGCCCTGTGCAACAGTGGAAGGCATGCAGCTGTTGTCACATGTTAGTTGTGGTCCAGCAAAGGAAACATGTTTCACTCAGGTGCTAGGTGAAAGGATCTGGCAAAGGGCTCTTTCACGTGATGCCTTTTTTGTGTATGTGCCACCTAATCCACAATCCATGCACAGAATCAAATGCCTGTGTAAATATCCCATCTGCTTGCATGTATGATTGCATGTCTGTGGAATAAAGCAAAATTGGTACCTACCAGGACCAAAGAAGGGTACATAGTACATCTGGTAAATATTGTGAGCTCCATGTCTGGCAAGAGTTTGTTCAGGTAGACTCTTCTTATGTTTCTAGCTTAGAGCTGTGAAGTACTACTGGAAAGTGGGGAAAGAATACCCATTACCTTTTCATCCAGGGAACTCTTTTATAGTGATGTTTTGCAAATGACTTTCACTTTATAAAACAGGCAGTAATTTAACAATGCAATAATGCATTAGTGACTAGTTTGCTATTTGTTTGTTAACAGGAGCAGCTGAAACCTAAACATTTCAACCAGGGTGTTTTTTAATGGAAATTTGCTTTTACCTTCACTTGTTCAAGGTCATTTTAGCACAGCAAGGTCAAAGAGCAGAGAAAGGGCAGAGTTGTAGCAGAACAGTAAGGACTGTGTTCTTTGCTGCTTTCCTGAGCAAAGCATCTGCAGTATCTTCCAATTTCCCACCCCACTAGTTTCATAGCTGTGGAAGGGAAAGCAAAGTATGAGCAGGGATCACAGGCAACCAAGGCATTTAAGATCAGCCTGTTTGATTGCTTATCATACCCTAAGACGCCAGCCAGACCAGTGTTTGCCACTTAACTTCATTTTGGCACTTCACTTTTAATTTTCCTTGTATATCTTGGTGTAACTGGACTTTGTAACACACTGTATCTGGGACCAAATAGGTATATCTATATCATACATGTGCATGTTTATTATTGCACGCACACATTATGTTTTATATGTGCTCATAAAGCATTTAAGGTTGCACATAAAAATATAATATGTAATGGCTGTTAAGTTATCTGAGTTTATGTTTATATATCAGCCTGTACAAAAAGTAATATCGATGCAATGAACATGAAATTAAGCAAACTCTGGAGCACAACGGAAAACAGGAGGACCTTGTGTGATGTGGTCCGTGGGGTCGTGAAGAGTCAGATTCGACTGTGTGACTGAACAATAAAACATAAACTAAATGCCAGAAATGTAGAGAGCAATCCTAGGTAGGTCTACTCAGAAGTAAATCTCATTTTATTTAATGGGCCTTACTCCCAAGAAAGTGTTTTTAGGATTACAACCCTAATTGTTTTAGCATTCTAGACCATTTTGAATGCTTGCTGTTAACTACAAGCCTGGGTGTTTATATATATATATATATATATATTTAACCTGGCTGTGGGAGTAATTTGCTGTACGTAAGCAAAATTGTATATATTCAGGGCCAGAATTTCTTCTGAGGCAAACAAAAATAATGCATTAGAATTTTGGTGACACTGATTTGTGTTGTTATGCTGATATATGTGGATCCAGGTGGAATTACATTGGCATAAAATTGGAAAAACATGCTGGCGAATCATGCCTTCAGGTCACCTCTTAAATCTGTGTTATGTATATGTATGAAGAAGTGCTGGGTTCTTAGATATGTTATAGGTTAGAGTAAAAAGTACATAGCTGCGTTTATTTCAATGCCGCTATGATGCTTTGTACAAGGTGAGGAAATAACTGTGTGGAGGGGCAAGGGGGCGGATGTACACCCCTGCACACTTACTGCTAGCCACTGGTTCTTATCAGATAATTGCTGAAGAGTAAACTATTTCCCGTATCTTATTTTAGCAGCTTGCCAAGGATATTTAACATGCTCTAGGACTGCTTGCTTTGAGTTCAATGTTGCGAATTGGCATTGCAGCCCTCCCCCACGCACACTTTAAGTGCAAATGTTTTGTATTAGACGTTGCAAGTAAGTATTTAATTTGCACTTCTGTTGAATTGCACTTCTGTTGAATCAATTGACTGCTATGAGAACCCTTTTTATGATTTAATCCATCCAGAAGAAAGCTGGGTTGCTATCTCACTACTCTCAAAATGGTATAAACAATCAATGTAAAAATTAATATATTATTAGCTGGGCCATGTGGGCATCTAATTGACTTGGGACATGATATATAGAGGGAATTAGCTCTCAGTTTGCATTCTCCTGAAATGTCAATATCGGCTTTAATTAATTTATTCTTCCATGAATTAATTCCAATCAGATGCCCTTATGCTGCATTGTTAAATGACAATTAAATGAGTAAAGAATTATTTTAGCTTTAAAGTGGGGTAGACACTGTTGTATGTTCACTAAGTGTGCAAGCCCTGTTGAAATGAATTGGAGTGGTACAAGGATAGAACACAGCACACAGCTTTCTGTTTTCTTCAGATAATATCAAGGGCTGCAGATCAGTACAGTAGTTAGACTACTGGACATATACTTGGCTTTATGCATGTGTTGTGCAGCAATCCTTTCTTATTCAGATGCAGTTTTCTCTCTGGAAAATAAAAGCATTGGACGTGACTGCTTTTCAAGGTTACTTGAAGGACACTATGTCAGCACTTGACCTACAGTAGAGATTTACCTCCAGTCAAAGAGCTTAAGCCAACACTATGAAACATGTCCCTGTTCCTCTGCTCATTTGCTGCTTCACCTCCACAGCTAGGAAGGGGCTTTGGTTCAGCGGCAGAGCATGTGTTTTCCATACAGAAAGTCTGAAGTTCAGTCAGTGGCATTTCTAGTTGAAGGTGCAGGTAGCAGATAATGTGAGGGATCTCTGCCAGAGACCTTGGAGAGCTGCTGCCAGACTGAGTAGACAATACTGACCCTGATGGAGAGTAAGCAATACTGACCTTGATGGACCAAGGGTCTGATTCAGTATATGGGAGCATCATATGTTCACATGAAAAGGGGCCAGTGTTGTTCTAACAATGATAAAGTGATAGATTATTCTATGATTTCTAGTTGAGGGACCCACTTGCATGACGGTAAAGTTGCATTCAGCATCCCAATATGTTTCTCCTATGCTCACGTACAGTCTCTTCTGCATCAGAAATGCAAGTTTCCATTTGACTTCTGGGTTCAATTCAAGGTAATGTTTGAACCTTCAAAACCCTTCACCGCCAGGAAACCACAAAGCTTTCCCCACATGCCAAAAGATTGGGAAAGCAAGCCCAGTTGGTAATTCCATCAGCTGTTCATGTGAGAACAATGGTGGTGACGACTGGAACCTGTTCTGTGGCAGTACCTGTTATTTGAAAATACCTTCTTGTGCAGGTGAAGAGAGCCATATCCATTGTATTCATTCATTAATACTTTGCTAAATGAAGGCCCCAATCACACACAGAATTTGCCATGGGATACTCACAAATGCCGGCCCGGATTTTACTGGCGCGATCAAACGGACACCTATGGCCAGCGTCCTGCACCCATCAGCAACCCGCAGCAGTCAGCCAAAGAAGCGGAGTAAAAAACAACCATGGAAATTCCACTATCAAACAAGGTTGTGACGGGCCGAGGACGGAGTTGCCGGTGTGATCGTTCCAGCACGCTCCGATCACATCACTGGTTCCTGGATGAAGTGCACCGGAAGCCGGCTGCAAGGAATAACACCCGCTTCACCTGCCGTTGCATTGGATCACGCAGTGGCAGGTCAAATTACCATGCCACAAATAGCCTCACTTCCCCCGCCCCTACATTTTCCAGCACATGTGACCGGGACCGAAGGTTTATTTAGGCATTCTGTCATACTAATGGCACGAGCTGTTTACAATTGTTTTTCTTTTGTCTGATGATTATTTTTGCATTGGATTTTAATGTATATTTTTAAAATGTATATTTTTAAAAATATGTTAGCTGAAGAAATAATTGTGCTGGATATTCTCTGAGATAACATGCCAGTTTAAATGAATTAGCATAATATTATACAAGTTCTAGGGGAGTTTCTTTCCCAGGTCTTTGGTGGCAGGCCTTTCCCTGCTTACTGACAACCCCCTAATATAAAACAGTTACTCACAATGGACCACCTGAATAGAGATATTAGGCCAGGAACTAAGTTGGACAGCCAGTTTGGTGTAGTGGTTAAGTGTGTGGACTCTAATCTGGGAGAACCGGGTTTGATTCCCCACTCCTCCATTTGCACCTGCTGATGTGACCTTGGGTCAGTCACAAGCTCTGGCACAGCTGTTCCTGAAAGAGCAGTTTGTGTCAGAGTTCTCTCAGCCCCACCCACCTCACAGGGTGTCTGTTGTGGGGAGGGGAAGGGAAAGAAGTTTGTAAGCTGCTCTGAGACTCCAAGTGAAGGGCAGGGTATAAATCCAATCTCTTCTTCTCTTCTTCTTGCAACAAACCCAAATGCTATATCCAAATCTCTCCCTGTATTCACTTGAGCAACCTAATCATATCAGTGGCTCATACACCTACTCATTCAAAGCAATCATCTGCCAAAAATGCCCTTCTGCTGTCTACATAGGGCAACAGGTCAGTGAGTATGCAATAGAATAAATGGACACACATTTGACATCAAAAATAGCAACATTCAGGAACTGCTGGAATAACCTTGAAGTATACGGGGTGTTCTGCTGCTGATCTGAAAATCACCAGCCTTCAGTAAAGAAACTTCAAAGAAAGGCCTCCAAAATGACATTACTAAATGAGAAGATATTGACAATTTGATTGTATTAAACAGAGACAGCACATTTCTGAACCAATACAGGTTGCTTAACATAACTGGATGACTGTTATCACCAATTACAGCTGTTATGAATTGTCACTGTGCTTATCTTGTATACTTTTGAATTTTGAATAGAAATGTCGCAGACTGCAACTCCTTGCATTTCATGGTCTTTTACCCTTCTTTTCACAATTCTTTCCTCCGTGTATATATTTATTTTAGTATTTTTTGCTGCCTCGCCAAAAGAATCTGCCCAAGGCATCTCACAAAAATATCGACAAATTAAAATAATAAAATAATCAATTAAAACCAATTAAAATAACTGTCCAGCAAGAAAATAGCACACATTGGCAGCAGTATATTACAAAGTAATCAAAACTAACTGGGGAGAAGGTGATCAATCTCTCATGGGCCTAAGCCATTCAGCTATTTGAATTGTGCCCAGAAACAACCTGACAGTGCAGATTTTTCAGTACACGAACAATATGTTCCTTATGTCCAGGTCCTCAGAATAGACTACCCACGGTGTTTTGTATTTATCGAAAGTTGTGACGTTCCATGTAGAATAAGTCACAGTATTCCATACAGGATATAATCAGCAGGGATTACACATGATCAAGTCTAGCTTCTCAAAGAATTGTCTCTGCTAGCATATATACATACTGAGGTTTCTCTTCATGCATCTAATGAAGTCGATTCTTGATCACAAAAGCTTGTAGTATTATCAATCTGTTATTTTAAAGGTGCCATGTGACTCTATTTTTTCTGCAACACAGGTACCTCCTGACACCTCTGAGGCTGAAAGCACACTTTAAGGATGGACTTCGATGCAAGGAAGTGCCAGGCTAGCACAAGTACTGCTCTTCTCAGTCGTCCCCTCAGTGTAACATAGCTGTTTTAGAACGAAGTATCTGAAGTGATGGAACAGCACTGAAGTCTATTGTTTTTCGATGTAAAAGAACATTTTGGTCCAAGAAGAAAAAAGTAAAATGTAAGCTAAGCAATGCTTAAATCAAGTTCCACTCTAGCAGCCCAAGAAACTGTTCAAACTCTCTCATTCACTCATTCTCACTTGCTCTTGAGCTTGTGCTCAGTTTCTGTCTTGCTTTTTCTTGCTCTCTCTGGCCAAAAAAAGAGATTTTTTTAAAAAAATCAAAGCAACCCTATAATACCGGCATCCACCAAGCCTTCCCTGCAAAAAAAAAAAAAAAAAACCTGAGAGAAAACATTACTAAAGGGAGAGCTAAGAATCAGCCCAAGGTTTGGCAACTCTGGGTTGGGAAATTCATGGAGATTTGGCAGTAGAGGCTGGTTAGGGCAGGGTTTGGGGAGGGGAGGGGCCTCCATGGGAAGTGATCCCCCCCCCAAGCAGCCTTTTTCTCCAGGGGAACTGATTTGTGTTGTCTAGACATCAGTTGTAATTCCACAAGAGGTTGGCAAGCCTAGTTAGTTCTCATTCTTTCTCAACCCTATGACCCCCATTCAGATTCCTTCCCTCTCCAGCAGTTGTGTTGGAATACAATTAAATACCTGTTTAGACCCAATCACGTGTCTCCAACATTTTTCTTGCTGTGCCTGAAGCAGTGGATGTGGGTTTAACTCACTCCCAAATGCTTCAGAAAGCCTTTCAAGCAGAGAGGTGGTAGTTTTTAAAAGAATCAGTCTTCTTCGGGATTTAGGACCCCTGGAAGTTTTGGGGGGAAGAGAGAAAGAAGCAGACATCCTGGTGTGGAATAAAACTTTTTTCAGTAGAATAATCTGCATTCTATCCCCCAACTTTTGTAAAAAAAGCTATGTATTAAAATTCTGCCAAGCTTTCCTTAGGAGTCAAGTGGGGGAGAGAGAGTTCTGTGAACATTGTGGGAGGTAAAATAATCTATTTCATCGAGGCTTTATTTTAATGGGCTCTTTTAAAGTTGGCTTTTGTTATTTCCCAAGGATTCCTGAAAGAAACCTGTTCTAATAAACACATCTTTCCTGTTGCCGTGAATCTTTTTTCATCCCCTACCACGTTCTACAGACGTTATCGACATTAACTTATCTCAAAAGTCTTCATTAACTGTGCTTGTTGATTATTTCTAGCTTGGACCGCTCTTTTTTGCTCTTCCACATTTAGCATTTTTAATCACTTCTTCCACAGAGGACTGCTTTGAGGATTTTTTTTTCTCCCCCAGTTTGGGTCACGTTGGGGCTACTTCTGTGAAATTCAATTAGAACCTTATAACAGTTCTCCATAAAATTTCCTCACTTCAAACGCAAACGGTAAGATCTTGAAAGGAACACTCGGTATCTGCCAGCAAGGGTTTATTAACACTTTGTCAGAAAAGTGTATTTGTTTTAGGTGGATCAATCAAATCTACTTGAAATGCCGTCCTTGAGCTCTTAATGGTGTGGGCCAAACATTCATATTGTGCTGGAGGAAAGGCAAATATTCAATTTTAGCTTAAAAGAACATGAAGCAAGCCTAAAAAATTACTAACTAGGTGCACTTTCTTTCTCCTCAAGCTTTAGATAATGAGAGGGCATTCACCTCCCCCTACACTGCTTGTATTTTCACCTTGTTCCAAACCATCAAAGCATTGCAAGATGACAGCTTGCCATCTTTCAAACATTTCTTTTACCCAGAGAGCATCTCCACTGGCAGACTTTGTTAATCTGTGTTGTAAATTGTCTTCAAGTCAAGAGAGTGGTGTTGGTAAAACATCAGTGAAGAAACCTTTCATCAAAGCAGATGTGGTACCAACTCTGGGTCAATATGGATTTAACGTATCAGAGCAAACAATGATAGAGCTATGACTGTAGCAGTGGTGCACTGATTATGTTCTTGTCACTGGGAATGGGAATATCAGTATGACAACCTCATCCACTTCCCTCCCTCAGAGGCAAAATTTTCCCTTCATTTTTCTCTCCCTTTCTGACTGAGCCACCCTTTCTATATAGTTTCTTCTTCTCTGAAGATCTATGGCTGTCTCACCCTGTCACAGTATGATATTTTGCTGCTGGCTCAACCCAGGGACCTGAGGAACAGGATCACCCTTTTAATTTAAATTACTGAAATGGCGCATGAGACACTTTCAAAAATAACAGTTCAAAAATAACAGAATATTTTACTCAACATAGAGGGGGAAAGGTCAGGTAAAATGGGGGTAAAATGTCTGAGGTAAATCAGTAATGAACTCTGAGGTAAATCAGTATAGGCACAGACTACAGTTCATATGTTTTAAGCAACTGAGCTTTTCTTAAGCTTTTTACAAAATCTTTAAGATGAGAGGCTTTTGTTTCAGTGTTTCCTAAACACCGTAGTATACTTTCTTGAGCTTAACTGTCTCTTTTGTTTTCCAGAAAGCAGGGATACACTATCTAGTTCCCAAATTCCTTCACTAAACACACCGGTAAACTTTCTTGAGTTTTACTGACTTTCAGAAGGCAGTCTCTAAACACACCAGATCAGAGATCACTCAGAGCTCCCTTTTTAACTGGTTAGGGGATCTCTTCTCTCACTAGAAGATCTATCTCTTTTTCTGGTTCGAATGGGAGTCTTCATTGATCTACCCACTTCTTCTGCCAACCCTTCCCAGTTCTCCACCCATGTTAAACCACTCTCAGTCCGGACTAAACACAAGTCCCGTCAGCACCCAACTCTTCTCAGACAGAGAAATTCCAAGCCATTAACAGGCAATGAATAATGGAAGTCTATTCTCCCTACCTTCTGGGTCAGGAGAGAAACAACTCAACTCATTTGGATGGTGAATCAGAATAACCAATATTAACTCATGGGCTGGATCCAACCAGTTTTTACATTGGTGAAAAAGGGAAGAGGAGTCCCTTTTACTCATCCTTTACCCCCCCCCCAAAAAAAACCCTAATATAGGGGTCAAGGGACCTACATGAACAAAAACAATATGGAATGAAAGCTGTTAAGAGGGTCAATTTGGCAAGACTGAATGGATAAACTGGCTGGATTCAACTCCATATAACTACCTGTTCAATCCTAAACAGAATGACACCCTACTAAGACCATTGAAGTTAATGAGTTTAGGTTATAATTCTGTTTAGGATTCCACTCTACCTCTGCTAAATACTCCTACATTTAACAACTAAGTATTACACTTAACTTTACAACTTCAAAGTCCACTATTGTTTGGCAAGCCAAATAGCAGAACAGATAATTCAAGAACTGCTGAATTAACTGCCTAGTTACTCCAAGCTATTGCTTAGAATGAAATGTTGGGCAGAGGAGAGGGAATGAGAGGAGTTGATCTTTATTGGGTAAGGCAGTCTAAATTTCCAATACAAATTCCTTTCCTTCTGCATTAATTTTGCACACTTTTCTTCCACTATGTATTTTTATAACAGGTTGTTCAAAACTGGCCTCTGTTTTACTGAATGCATAATATCTGAACATATGTTTGCAGAATGTATACCATTTCATTGTACATGGATCTGTTACTTCCTTTTACATCTTAAAGTCACTACAAACATCACTTTTTTTCCAGTAATGACATGATGCATATTTAATAACACTTTTCTTAAGCCAGTAATATCCGGTATCTGTAAAGACACTTTGCTTTGAGAACAGTGAAATTACAAATGGTTTTTTCACGGAAAGTTTACTTCTCAAAAATGTACAGCTAGTTTAATGTCAGACCCCATATGTTGATGTTGCCAGACCTCTCCAAACCTTTTGCTTCACTGAATCATTGATTGGAAATTATATTTGTTCATGGACCACACACACCACAACCATAAGAGTGGTGGACTGTAATCTGGGAGAACCGGGTTTGATTCCCCTCTCCTCCACATGAAGCCTGCTCGGTGACCTTGGGCCAATCACAGTTCTCTCAGAACTGTTTCAGCCACACCTACCTCACAAGGTGACTGTTCTGGGGAAAGGAAGGGAAAGGCAATCATAAGCTGCTTTGAGACTCCATAATGTAGAGAAAAGTGGGGTATGAAAACCAACTCTTATTCTTGGATCCAAAGTGCTTGTGAGGCCACACAAATGCCTTCTTGCTGCTGCTGAATGACCCCACACACACACTTTAAAGCTCCCACCCACTTTGGAGTTAGCCTCAACTTGGGCAAAGGGGGGGGGTTGCTTCTCCTACTCTCCATGCTGTCTGAAGAGTCATGGAGGAGTTTTCCTCAGCAGGGGTTGCCAAACTCCAGGTGGGGTCTGGAGATGTCCTGGAATTACAACTGATCTCCAAACTACAGAGATCAGTTCCCCTAAAGAAAATGGCTGCTTTGGTCTTCCGGTTGATGGCGGCTCGAATGCGGACTCACCTCCCGGACCTCCCGGGGGTGTCTCCGAACTCCGGCAGAAGGAGGGGGCGAGCAGGCTCGTAACCCCCCCCCAGGGACCCGGTGAAGGGGCCCTGGCCAAGGAGCTTTGAGGGGTGGCCTCTTTGATGGCGGAAGGCCAGAGAATTGAGGTGCCCCTTTGCTCCGGTGGTTCTTCATGCCGAGAGACCAAATGGTACTAGACGCGTTAGCCGGATCAAGTGCAGGAGATCGGGCATTAAAATTGATTCAAGAAGCGTGGTCAGAAGGCCAACTATGAATGTGAGTCAACAGAGAAGCAGTTTTTAAAAGAAAAAGATGCTCCTCACCCTACCCCACGGAGCGGGGAAAAACGAGAGGGGGGCGCCTCCCAGCATATACGGCTGAGCGAAAGGGGGGGCGGGTAGAAACGCGGAGAAAGTGCCGGGAAACACTCACCAGAGTGTATTTAAACAATCAAGTGCAAATTCAGAGAACTTTACACTTTCCACGATTGTAAACAATCCCAAAAGATGGCGGGGAAGAGGGACAAGCCGGTGAAAGTGAAAGGCTTAGAGACTCCGAAACCAGAAGTGACGAACGAGATGGCTAAAGCAGTTGCAGAGTACATGTGCCCTCTGCTGGAGCAGCTAAATGTCTTCAAGGAACAGATGACGGTGGTAATGTCAGTATATAAAACTATAACTGCAAGCTGTCAGTCTGCCAGGTGACAGTGAATGCTAGATCTAGATGATCTAAGTTGACAGCCAGTAGGTCACATGACATGGTGATTGCAGGGAGGTTGCATCAGCCTTTGCACGAAGCACCATGACTTGGCAAATATGTAAATAGCTGTTATGTGATTGGTTGTTGTAAATATAAATGTAGTGCTGAACAGTGCTGTTCATCTCTTCTATGGGATCAGTTGCCTGCGCAGCACCTTGTCAGAGAGTACCACGATTTTGGACTCAGAGAGACTGTAAATATACTCCAGTGTGTAAATAAACTGTAAATACTTTTACTACTCTGCTGCACGGCGTTTTCTTCCATACCGTCAGGGTTATGGGCCCAGCCTAACGCCCTGCGCTGCGCTGAGCTGTGGAAAGTCGGTCCTGCCTGGACAAGACACTTTCTGGATACAGCGGCGTGTTGGATTAAAACCTGGAGCCACAGTCTTGTGAAGAGGACGAGGTGCCGGAGCTAAGTTTGGAGAGCTTTGAAGAAGCCGAGGAGGAGCCGGAGGAGTTGCCCAGTCCAAGACAACAGGTGTCGTACAGTGAGTACAACATGGCTCAGGCTTCGGCTACTTTGCTAATTGACAAACTAACAAATGACAATTATGC
>NW_015161950.1:900074-909822 GCF_001447785.1 Gekko japonicus | reverse complement strand
AGCTCAAAGAACGGATGTGTGAGCTACTAGCCCCAGTGGCAGGTATGAAAGAGGATGAACTGAAAAGTGAGATGGATATGTTCTACAGATCATATTCAGGCTATATAAAGAAAAATAATCTGCCTAGGGAAATTGTTGTAAGATTCTCGAAGAGGCATATAAGGGATGCAGTCCTGAAAGCAGTGTCTGGAGCACCTCTGAAAGTGGGGGAAATGCTATCAGAATGCTGAAGGATATTCCATTTGATGTAAGACAACGGAGGAAGAAATATAAAGAACTGGTGACTTTTCTTCAGACGAATTCAATTGGATATAAATGGCTTTTTCCTGAAGGAGTGACTTTTAAGATAAAGGATAAAAAAGAAAAGATTGGCTCTGTGTTTAAAGCTAAAGAGTTCCCGAGGGCCCAGCTGGGGAAAGCAGAGGAAGACGACGGTAAATCGAGTGGAGAAGTGGATTCGGAATCTTCTGGGGAGGACTCTTTGACTGAGCAGGGAGCAGCAGCTCCAAGAAGTCCTTATAAGCTGAGAAAGGGGGAAAAGAAGTAAAGGCTGAAGGACTCTGAATTGTGCCTTGAACTTAACAATACGTTAGTGATGAATGGGGGGTGGTTTTCAGGCATTTTAAGTTTTAAAATTAGGAGAGAGAGAAAAAATGAAAAGGTTTGACTCTGTTTGTAGAGATGAAATTGAAGTTAGGATTTATTGTAACTAAGCTTATTGGAGATCTCCTCTCTTGGGTTTTTAGGTAGTAGTTGGTATTCTTTACTTTATCCCAGTATGTGTAGCCCCGCTCTCCCTTTTTTCTTTGTAGTATTTGTAGTTATATAAAAATAATTAAAAAATCCCCTCTGGGGGAATCAAAAAGAAAAGAAAAGAAAAGAAAAGAAAATGGCTGCTTTGGAATATACACTCTGAGGACCCTCCCCTCTCCCTAAACCTCCTGTCCTCCCTATGCTCTACCTCCAAAATCTCCAGAAATTCCCAGAAATTCCCAACCAGAATGGCAACTCTGATCCCGCTGTGGTTTAACTACTTCCCTAACCTTTGACAGACTTACAACCAACCACAAGGTCTCGTTGGGAGGGCAATTTCATTGCTGGAGTAAACATGACACCACATATGATGTCTGCTTCAGGGATGTCTGCCTGACACAGCATCTGCTAGGCCCTACCATGAGTACCATTTCTTGGCAATCGCAGGAGATATGTTTATTAGCCTCTAGACTGAGGTAGGGTTGCCAGGTTCCCACATCTTGCTGGTGGGGGAATCTGGAAGGCGTTCCAGGAGTGGGCGGGGATATCCCTGATGTGCTAATGTCACCCAGAAGTGACATCATTGCATCAGCAATGTCAGAAGCAACGCTTCTGGTTTTTGGGTGAAACTCTATGGTAACATCAGGGTCAAATGATAGAGTTTTGCCCAAAAACTAAAGCATCATCATGCAACTTCCCCGATGTGATGATGTCACTTCCAGGTGACATCATCGCATTGGGGCATTGTGGGGGGACTAGCTGGCCAGTAGTGGGCAGAAGCTCCCAAAACCATGAGATTCCCCACCCAAACCTGGGGAATGGCAGCCCTACTGAGGCTATCAAGATATGCTCTGTTTAGACCTCCCTTCAGCAGGTGAGTGTTGTCTTAAGCAGTATTTAGAGCTGACCTCAGAACTAAGGCTGCCAATTCTGGCTTTGAGAAGCTGTAATTTCAGAAAGAACCACAGGCCCCACCTGGATATTGGCAACTGTGCTCTGGACAGCAGGCTGAGATTTCTGAATTCTCATGAGATTACATCCTGTTATAATAATTCAGCCATTGTTTTGCTTGCCCTTGCAACATGCAAGCTTAGAAATGGTGGCTGAACTCTCATGAGAGAAAGGAATCCTATGAGAGTTTAAGAGGTGGCATACATGGCACACAAAGCTAAGCAGTGCAGAAAAAGTATATTATGGCTAAAATAAACGTTCTGTTGTTATTACTCTTGTTACTTGTGAATTTCTCTTTTTATCAAAATAACCACTATGAAAGTATAGGAAGGTGCCATTTTATATTCTTGCATCAGGTGCAAAATTAACTAGTTATGGCTCTGGAGGAGTCTCTCCCTTGGTGGCTAGAAGGCAGCTGGCTGGCTAACAGGGCCGCAGCTAGCAGAATGGGAAGGTGCTGCCCTCTCAAAATCTGCCACCCACTTCAGGGTATTTTGTTACAGAGCCATCCAGTCCTGCACACTTAAGGCTGGACTATTAGGTGCTACTTTGCTATCACTGTATGAAATTGTACATGAGCATTCTCCAGAAAAATGAAACTCTTTTTTTCTAAATGGTATCATTTTAATACATATTCAGATTAGGTATCACTACACAACTCTTGACAACAATAAACCAGTACGAGCAGTGACAGAAAAGTGCAACTCTCCGAAGATGGCCTGGGGAGGCGGGGTCTTCTCCATGTCCCTATTCTCTACTTCTTCCTCTGTGCATATCCTCATCATGCCTTCATGATAAGGAGGACTGGAGGGCCATCAGATAATGTTCTTGAACTCCCCAGTGTGAGGTCCCAAGTCTTAAATCTACTCCGGGGCTAATTCACACTACTCCCTCGTGTAGCCCCATTAGGCAGTAGGAGCCTGGCAGCTTTCTGAGGGTTGGAACAGCTGCCAGTCTTGTGTTGTTTAATGAGGCTGCTTAAGCAGAAGAATCAGCTTTGGGACAGCCTCATTAGGCAGAATAAGCCTCGGCGTGTTGCCTCGTGCCACAAGAAGCAGATCTGTGTTCCATCAGCCACTGAAGAAAAGCCACCATGAAGATGATGACGACCACCAAATTGGCGGGATCAAAGCCCTGGAATAGGAAGGATCTTGGGGTTATTATACGAAGGTTGTGTTCAGGTTGTGCTCAAACGCCTCTTGTCAAACACAAAGAAAACCTATGTATAAAATTCAAGACTCTCAGCAGAAGCAGCAGGAGTGAGCCTGCATAGTGGCACAAGCAGGCTTCTGGGTCACCCTAAGCAAAACACAAACGAGTCCTTTCTTGACATCAGTTGCTTGGCAGTGATGGAGCAAGCAGGCGGGGCTGTAACTCTCACAGGGAGGGGAGAGTGCTGCTTGTCTCCTACAGTGAACCACTCTGCATGCCATTTTCTGTACAGTCTGGGGTTTGCTTCCCATATATAGTAAGCAGTACACGCTGCAGTAGTAAATACCCTAAAATGTGAAGGGAGAAAGTTCACATTTCCAAAAACACATGAAGGTCAATAACTGAAGCCCCGCCTCACCAACCCCTGATGCCAGGCCAGGGTAAAAGGTGTCCCAAATGGCAAAGGCAAGGAGCAGGAAAAAGTTCTTGCCCACATTGTCCTTTAGGGGGCCATAACACTTATACAGCCACGCTTTACAAACCATTACTTTGGGAATCGCATTGTCCTAGTACAAGATGTTCCGGTGATTGCTTGGTAATGTATTTATTTTTTACTTTGTGACCTCATTTCTGGATTTGTAAACATTCAGGAATGGGGTTTGGGGGGGGTTACAACTGTAAGCATGCATAACAATAGGTAAAGGTACAATGACAGTCCATTCCAGAACATCATCAATTTGCGAGCTGCAACTGTGGGAAGGATGGCTATATGAAGAATACATCCATCAGTGCTTACTAGCCATGGAAACTAAAGGCAATCTCTAGATTAAGAAGCAGTAAACTTCTGAATACCAGTGCTGATAGCCAACATAAGGAGAAGGCATTGTTCTTTATGCTGTGTTATCGGCCATCCAGGGTAAATGGTGGGCTAATATGTGAAAGAAGATGCCAGACTACATGGACAACTGGTCTAATCCAGCAGGCCTTTTGTTATGTTCATATCTGGGGGCACAACTAGATGTGACTATATCTCTGCATCCACCACAGGGGCCCAACCACTATTTTAACCCTTGGACCTTGTTATTACAATAACATCATTTCAAGGGGGGGGGGGGAATCAAAACCGAACAGCGAAACCAAACTGCCTAAAATGTCCAGTAAATGTTCGGGGAAGGTGCCTTCCCCGAACATCAGTTCTGGAACTCCGAACCAGCCCAAGTTCAGCCCAAATTTTGGCTCGTGAGCCGGTTCATGCCCATCCCTAGTAACTAGTATACATTTCTTAGTATATCTGACCTCATGTTTAAAATGTTATAAATCCAAGACAACACCTGATTCTCCATCTGTATACTGTCAATCTCTCATGGCCAAAAAAATACCAAATAACAAGTGGATTGCTGTGTTTAGAATCAACTTCAGCATCAGAAACAGGCTTCAGCATAATAGAACATATTTTTAGTCAGTAATTGCTCCTGATTGCCATTAATTCTACTTTTCATTCATCTTCAGAACATCAGTCTGTCTTTTCAATATGCCTTTTTTTACAATCAGTTAAAGAGATAAAGTGGAAAGGCATGCCATTTTAGGCTAAAGAAAATTATAACCATTTTGCATTACTATCTTAAATGACAGCAAAAAACAAGAACCCTTTAGTTAACCCCAGAAAGAAATATTCCACTGAATGAAAGTGGTAAAATAGTCAGACACATATAGATTTTTCATAGTACATTTTTATTAATTAACCTGCATTCTCTTTCACACTATGCTGCATCTGCACATTGTTGGAAATCGTGCTGTCATTACACCACAGCAATTCTTTACAACTGGCCTGCACTGTTCACACAGGAAAATCCAGTTGTGAATGATTTCTGTAGTGCAATGATTGGGATATCCAATGACTTGTGGATGCAGCCTGAGGAATACACATAGCCATTTTCACTAATCTCTGGGTTATATAGCCAGATGTGCAAAAGATGAACAGATGACAAGGGGAAAGGATGTATGTTTTCTAGATGGAATCTTGTCAGCATTATTGTATCACATAAACTGCCATGAGAGTTATAATGTCTACACACACACACACACACACACACACACACACAAACAGACAGACAGAAAGAGAAGGATGGAGAGAGAGAGAGAGAGAGAGAGAGAGAGAGAGAGAGAGATTCTATGTACAATCTATTCTATGCCACTTAAAACAAATGAACATGTATGGATATTTTCTCTTCATTTTCTGTTAGAAGCAAATCTCTGTAATAAAGAAATATCTTTAGCCATGTGGGAAGGATCCAAAAAGTCACAAGCTTGAGTTCTGCTCTTCGAATGGTTCTTCCCCCATTTTTCCTTTTTTCTGCAACTCTGTCCCCCCATAAGCCACTCCTGAAAGTCAGGATTCTCTTGAAAATAGTGTGGTTGGGATCTGTTCTTCTCTTTTGTGTTATTGAAGGCACCTTTCGGGTTGCAAAAGACAGAATTTGGCTCTAGTATTACAGCTCTTCACACTTCCTAATTTAAACTTTAAGGACATCAATTACATTTCATATAAATTCTTTACACTGACTAATTCCCAGCAGACTTTGTCATGGATCTACTCAACTCATATTACTACCAAGTTGGCTTGGCTTTAGGAGTTAGCTTTTACTTATCCGTAAACCCTAGTATCACAGAGCATCACAACACAAAGTGGGAAAGGATAAACTGTTACCAGAATATATATTTTCTCTCTGTGAAGAAGACCCCAAAGCAGAGAAACACATCATAAGACAAGCATTGTTGGAGCAGACCAGTGTTCCATCAAATTCAGCATCCTGTCTCACACAGTGGCCAACCAGTTCCACTGAAAGGCCAACAACAGGGCATAGAGGCTGAGACCTTCCCCTGATGTTGCCTCTTGGTCCTGGGATTCAGAGGTTTAGTGCCTCTGAACGTGGAGGTTCCCTTCAGTCACCATGGCTAGTAGCCACTGATTTATCCTCCATGCATCTATCTAATCCCCTTTTCAAGCTGTTTATTCCTGTTAATTTATTCCATGTTAATGAGAAACAATTGCTTTGAAAACAACTGCTCCATTTTTTGTAAGTACTTCAACATCAGTAAGGCATCAAATGGGATTCCCAAATGCAATGTACTGAAAGTAAAAACATACATGTGTCTCAAGGCCTTTCCATAAAAATGATGCTGAAGATAAAGAACCTGAACTTCTGTCCTGACAATTTAGCAGGTTTTACAGTATTTTTCTGAAGTGCCTCACTATGAAATGAGGCACAGAATGGTTCAATGGCAACTGAACCCTTCAAATGTTTTAATTAAGACTTTAATAAACATTTCAGCAGAGAAGCAATGTACTACTTTCATAGGTGATGCTCAACAAAAGAAGGTCATCAGTTGATAGGAAATCATGTTAAAGCTAACAGATTGCTGCAGTCAGTGTTATATCTGTGCATGCAAGATTGTTCGTACATCTGGATTTGATAGATTGCTACAGTAGCCTTACCATTTGTATGGTTCTGTTACCCAAACAGGCAGTCTCCTAATTAGTTGGGGGAATTAGCAATGGAGACAGAGCAAGAGACGGGTAACTGGGACTCTCCACCTGTGTATACCAGGATTTCCCCCTTTAAGATAACTCTTGAAATATACCAAGCAGATGTTCAACTGGAAAGTTTTTTTTTATTAAACAGAAAATAATAAAACAAAAATGCACACAATAAGCACACACAAGAGCTAACTAAGAAAGGCAGGGAGAAAAGAGGATAGCTTTTTAGGAAAGGGTGATAATTACCAGTCTTTGAGAGGCCCATGGAAGCAGCAGATCTAGAAAGAAAATGGCCAGTGTTTTGTTTTGTGAAGGAGAGAAAAAAAGGCCCACAAAGTGGGGGTGTATGTTGTCGTACAATACACATATACAGCTAGGGAAGCAGAGTGGTCCAGTTACAGGGCAAAATGTACCTTGAGGCAGGCTGATGCATCACCAAAAACCCATAACCTAAATGCTCTACCGGAGGCAGACAAAGAGGTGGGAAAGGCTTGATGGCCTTACAAGCACCAGATGGGAAGGGAAATTGGGAAAGTAAAAGATGTAAGTGGTTCATTGTCACTTAATCAAGGGGTAATGGGTGAGAAGAAGTGAGGCCAGGGCAATGATCTGATGAGGCTGAGTGAATCAATAGGTCCTGGCTGACCCATTGTTCTAAAGACATGCATCTCTCCAGGGCAAGGAGGGGGTATTAGCCAGCCAGCTGCTCTTGACTTGAGCTTTAAAACTGTTTTCCCAAGCTCATTCCTGGCTGGTATCTATCTTGGTCCACTTCTGGCCCAAGCAGTGCCCTGTACCTCAAATATTGGTGCAATATTAAGTGTTTGTCTCTCTTTCTACCTTTAAACTGCCCCCCTGTGGGAGGAGAGGTCTGACGGCTAACAATTCTGCTGGGCAAAGTCCCATCCATGCTGCCCCATCTCTGCTGGTGCTCAAATAACCAGCAGCAGGGCAATTGGGGGGGGGGGATGTTGATCAACATTGTGATATCCCTGGGTTCACCGAGAAGTGATGTCATGATGACACTCTAGGAATTCCCCAAAACTCTGTGGTAAAACTCAGACGTGACATTGCAATGTTGATCACTGCTTTCTCTCCCCATGCCCAGCCCCAGAAGCTCCCGGGGGTTGAGGGCAGAAGCCTGGCTCCCCTATGCTACAGTGAGGTTGAATTTTTCCTTGTACTTTTTCTCCCAAGTTAATGACCATCAAATATATTATCTTCCCTCAGAAAACTTTTACATACAGTCCCAGCCCTTAGCAATGTAATCAGCAAGAAAGAAGGAATATGTGTACTTTGGGAGTGGTCATCATATCAGGAAAAAGCCAACCTGAAAATGAATGTGTAATTTTTAAGCACTGTCTTCAGTGGAATTAAACCACCTTAAATCAAGCATAAATGGTCTGTTGACTTAGACAATGCTAATTGGTCAATTCTTTTTGAATTTTATAACATAAACAGGATGCATATTGTGCTTCAGATCAAATCTGCCTCCAAATTATTTTAACAGAGCAAGAGAAAAGATGATTGATTGAGTTTTTATACAAAAAGAATGCATATGCACAAGAAAAATAACTGTGGCCCTAGTAATTCACACAGAAGAAATGTTTTACTAGCCTATCATAATTGTAAATGGTGACCAACTAGATGGAATGAAGCTGTTTGTTCCAATGAGCTTCTCTACATGCTTCTCTTGTCTAAGACTGAGTTGTAGGTGTTTCTGTTGCTGCAGGACAAGAATCAGAGATCCTTTATCTACAAGTTTTCCAGGAAAAAAAATTGTTCTGCTGAGTTTCTCTTTATTTTAAATGTGTCCATAACAAACTACCAAAAAAAGAAAGAAAGGAAGAAAGATCAAATTCACTGTGTAAGCTATTTTTCCATGGAGGTGCATTAATGCAAATTAGACAGAACGACTTTCCCAAGTTATAATTGGGCTGAAATGAGGTGGAAGGAACAGAAAGACAATTCACTGGGGTGGGGGAGGGGTATTCTTCTTCTTCTTTTCCTAATCTGCAGCAGTTTGGAGTAGGCTTTAGTGCCCGATGGCGGTAGGCTGTCAACACTGCCAGGCAAAATTATTCGGAGACCTTCAAGGGCTTTGTTTATCTCATTTTTCAATTAACCTTTGTGTTTTAACTTCATCATAATGCCTGCTCCAATTCACACCAAAGAACAAATTTTAAAAATCCCTTCTTTTCTGTCATTATTTCTTTGCTTCTCACAATCAAGGTTTTTCTTTTTCCTTAAAGGGGTGGGGGGAGCACCACAAAGGAAGAGGATGTAAATTTCAAATTACAAGAGACCACAAATGGGCACAAAAGGTTTAATATAAATTATGTTCCTGCATTAACCTTCCCCCCTTCTTTTTCTCCTTTTTTAAATGCACTGTCAGCACTTACGGCATGGACTGAGATACAGTGGAACAGATGAAATCTTTTTTGATATACCAGTACTGCAGTTATTTTAACAGGAATTTACTATCAAGAACATGTGGTTTGTTCTGTTGGAATCAGTGGGATCCTATGGGCTGTATGATATTCTGGAAACACTCGACCTGGAAACCCCTTTACCCTACTAACTTAAATGGCAGAAAGATTGTTCTTCAATTGACCCTACTCTTACATGGGATTCCATATGGTCCTCAACAGAATTCATTTCCTCTGTTTTGGCAATGAGATACCAAACATTCAAAGTGATATCCCATTGGTATTTGACACAACATGCTACTCTTATGCATGCTACTCCAGGCTTGAGCCCAGCTTGCTGGAATAAATGTGGCTCTGATTATCTCCACTGTTGGCTTACTTGTCCAATGCTCTGGCATTTTTGGTGTATGGTGCTGAAGACAATTTATACCTCCTTTAGCCCCATCTGTTTCGGCCTGGCACTCCAGACTTTGAGATCAATATGTTTTAGCTAAACTGGCTTCTGGTCTGGCTCCCGCAAATGGCGGACGCATCCTCGGGTTGCTCCCGAGGGCGCCTCGCCCGCCCGTGGTGGAGGAGGGAATCCGCGTGAGCGGAGACCCGAACGAGCCCCTCAGGAAGAGAGGAGCTCGGATCCGGGGTGCTCTAGGGCGCACCAGGGGGAGTCGCTCTTTCGGCCGAGAGGTCGGAGACCGAGGCTCCCGCCATGCCCTGCCCCAATGGACCTTGCTGCATGAGCGACCCCGAACGGGGTTTAGCGGAGCCACCAGACGTCACCGAGTGATAAAGCGACCATCCGCAAAAATGGAAAAAGAAAAGATCGGCTTAACTGTGAGTTGTCAAAATGCAGAGAAAAAGAACTAAAAACGTTTTCCCCCCCTCCCAGCGAAAAAGGCGAAGAGGTTAACCCTCCATTTGTATAAGC
>NW_015161950.1:880174-894483 GCF_001447785.1 Gekko japonicus | reverse complement strand
CTACCACAGAGCTGCTCTTCTATCTCAGGTACCTGCGATGCTCCAAAATAACATAAACACTGGCTGGATCAAGATTGAACAGACTACTGCCTCTCCATTCTCACTACCAGAACTCTTCTGGATGAATAAGAAGAACAGACCAGAAAACATACATCACAATATTTTTCTAGAATCGACTCTGAAAACCTGGGACAGATACAGGTCAGTACTGGCCCCAGACGTCTCTCCTCTGTCGGTATTCACCAAGCAAACCTGGTTCCCACCTGGAATGGAAGATGATGCTTTTACAACTTGTAAGAACAGACCAGAAAACATACATCACAATATTTTTCTAGAGTCGACACTTAAAACTTTGGTCAGTTACAGATCAATACTGGATCCAGACGTCTCTCCTCTGTCGGTATTCACCAAGCAAACCTGGTTCCCACCTGGAATGGAAGATGATGCTTTTACAACTTGGATTGAGGGAGGTTTTCACAAGCTAATAGATCTAGCCCCAAAGGGCTCTCTTCTTCCGAAGACCCACTTTGAACAGAAACTGCAAACATCAGTTTCATGGTTAAAATATTACCAACTGAGGAGTTTGATTGATTGGGCAACGGAGAAAGGAGTCTTCACCAGACCAAAAACCAGTTTTGAACGTACACTTATAATATTCGCGGACCGCAAGAAGGGACTCCTTTCCATTCTCTATAAATCACTATTGGAATCTGGGAAGACACACATTGAGACGAATAGGAAGGCCTGGAATAGAGATTTACTAAAAAATTTGTCAGATGAACAGTGGTTGAAAATATGGGACTCTGCGGCTAATAAATCCAGAATCTTCTCCATCAGACTACAAATGTTTAAACTACACACAAGGTGGTATCTCTCGCCTAAGAGGTTACATCATATGCACTCTAATTACAGCCCACTTTGCTGGAAAGGGTGTGGTGATAACAGCGACTATATACACTGCCGGTGGTCGTGCCCCAAGATTCAACCCTTTTGGATAGAAGTTGTGGAAGAAATATTCAAGATCACCTCACAGAGATTACCAATGGACCCCGCAATACTTCTCCTCCAAGCAGTTGATGACACTCATCCTCAGATAGAAATTTCAAATCTTACTTCAACGCTTCTGGCCACAGCCAGACTATCTATCGCTTCCAAGTGGAAGTCTCCGATTCCACCGTCTATCACACAATGGAGAGAAAAAACGTGGGAGCATTTTATAATGGATCGTATTGCACACACTGTCAATGAAAAACCTCACAATTCCAATAATACATACTCCAAGTTTGTCAGAACATGGTTCAGATATTTACAGTATATGACTGAAAGCAACTTTCTTCCATCAAATCCAGCATACATTGAATGGCTTAACTTCTGATGCTCGGTTGTGCACACAGTATAGTCCACACATGCTTCACTCACACAAGGAGGAATCTTAACTGGTTTAATTGGATTTTTAATAGCTTATTCTGGGAATTCGTGCAGTTAAATGTTTGTTCTTAAGATTTTAATAACAAGTATTTCTTGGTTACTGCGTTTGTTGTCGGAAAATATGGAAAATATGTTATTATACGTGTTTGCTATAATTATATATCTCAATAAAATTTTTATTAAAAAAAAAAAAACAGTTGCGAGGAGGACCCAGTAGAGAGTTTGGGAGCAGATATAAAAGCGAAAATGAAATTAATACCATTCTCAAAGCTGGGGACCTCCAGTAATGGCATGAAAGGAAGAGGATTTATAGTGCATGAACTGAGAGTGTTAACAGCAACCCGAAGGAGGATCTAACAAGCCGGAAGGAGAAGACAACAGAGGAAGCTCCTCCACGTCAGCGATAGTAAAAGTACCCAGCACGCAAAGAAGCGGTTCTGAATGTGCCCAGAAGAGATTTTTTTTATTAACAGAAATTCAAAGGAACATTACTAACATACTAACAGAGAATTACATGTGACCGGACTAAGAAAAGAAGTTTGACAACACACAGAAGAAGCCCAAGAAGATTAATTGGACATTACTAACAGTTTAATTTACCAGTTTATATATCACTCAGCTTTCTCTTTCTCCCACTGTCTACCCTTCCCATTTTTTCTTTTAAGCGAAATACCTCCCCTTTTTAGGGGAGCCAATAAAATCTTTATTAAAAAAAATGTTTTAGCTAAACTAACCTTTAATTTTAACTCCTTGCCTTCATCATCAATGGTTACCAAGTTTAAAAGAACCTGGTCTCCTATTTTAAGTTATTTGACAAAGAACAGAGAAATTCCAAAAGAACTTTATACTTGTTATATTAATTTAATCCCCCCCTTTTTTCTGTTTTGTTCGTTTTACTGGTGTTGCTGTACCATTGTTTTAATTTTTAAATGTAATAAAAATTTTAAAAGGTTTTAAAAAAGAAAAAGAAACAGATCTGCTAGCTCAGACTTCCCCTCCAGCTTCAGTTCATGACAGGGGAGTTCAGACAGCCAGAAAAGTGGAGTGGAAACACTGGCATCTGTAAAAAATGGCCTTGCACCGGTGCCTGGTTACTCTGCTTCTGAAGCAGGGCAAAACAGGGTGGCCATGACTGGAGCACAGAAGGCAGATGTCATTGTCTGGCCCGCAATATCACCGCAAACTGCTTGTGTGACCACAGCCTATGTCTCCATATATAGCACATTTTCCCACCTGACATATGTTGAACAATAGAGGACAGAAAGGACTGGATCCATAGAAAAGATAATGTCTCATGTAAAGTTGCCCTAAGTCTGACTACAGATACATTCAGATTTGCTTGGTAACAGTGTACAGTCCTTATGCATCTGCACATATTATGCTATTGTTGCTATTTTCCTCCTTTTGTCTTGGCCACTTAGGAAAATTCAGTTGCAAAGGACTGATATAGGGCACCGCAAGCACAAATGTGGATGCAGCCATAGTCAGTTTTTGAAACAAATGATTTCAAACATGAAACTTGAGGTGTCATAAGGTATTTCAGCTAGCTGCTAACACATTCCTGTCCTTTAGACTTCTGTTTTAAATCAAGAATGGCAGCATCATAGTCAGGTTTGAAACTCCCTTTCCTTTCTTTTACAAATGAACAATAAAGAACTCTACTTCCATCTGAAGTGGTGGTATGTCTAAACATATATATTTTGTCTCTAAAGACAAGCAACAGCTGGTACAAGCATTTGCCCTTGAGGTTGTGAGAAATGCTATCTGTGTGTGTGTGTGTGTGTGTGTGTGTGTGTGTGTGTTTCTCTCTGTGTGTGTGTGTGTGTTCATTCAACATACTGGAAGCAGTTTGCTGGATCAACGAGTCCTGCATCTTTTCTGACAGGCAGTTTCTGTACGAGTTACACTAGAACACACCACTGGTCATGGGATCAGAGGTGAGCTGAGCACTCGTATCTCCTGACATGTAGAGTGGAGGAAAAATAGCAGATCTGAGTGTTATAAAAAAATACACTCCATCTCGTGTGATGCATTTCAGAATCTTAGTTCAAACACTGCCATGAAAAACCAGTTGAACTTTGTTGGTTAGAAAGGGTCACCTTCACTGACTGCACATGAATGTTTTAACCAGTCAAGGATTACAGATGTCTGTTTTTGTTTGTTTCTTTGTAGGATGGAACCACACCTGGAATTGGTCCAGGACTGTTTTTCCTGGATGCTTTCTATGTCATGTAAAGTAGTTGTAGGTGTATTTAAGAAAAGAGTGCAAAGGAAAGGAACAGGCTGTTTTCGTCCTTTCCTCCTAGTCATTTGTTTGCTCAAACACCACCTCTGCCTTCAACTGCTTTAGTCCCCCAAAAGTTTACAAATACAGGCCCACATATCTTTCTACCTGTTGGGTAGAAAAGCAGTTTGGGGTAGGAGTAGTATTGAGAGAACCAAGTATGGGAAAGGAAAGGGTTAACTGCACCATCCTCATCCACCACCCCCAGGCCCCAATGCCAGCCATCTCCCACTGCATCACATGATCAAGGAAAGCACTTCATTCTTAGCCTATACCCAACCTCTTAATACATGCTGCTAAGTATAAACCTAGGTGCTCAAGCTTACATGAGAAAATTCCAGTGCACAGAGGTTGTGTTAATCAGTGAGTAAGATGTTATGTTGATTCCCCACTCCTCCACATGAAGCCTGCTGGGTAACCTTGAATCAGCCTCAGTTCTCTCAGAACTCTCTCAGCCCCACTTACTTCACAATGTGCCTGTTGTGGGGAGAGGAAGAGAAGGTGATTATATGCCACTTTCAGACTCCTTAAGGTAAAGAAAAGTAGGGTATAAAAAACCTACTCTTCTTGTTGTACTCTTCTTCTAAAAGGCAGAGTAAAAAAAAACCACCTTCTGAAACTGGCAAAAAAGACTCAAGCTGTCTCAGGCCTTACAGTCGAAGTCCATATCTTTCAGATGACTCAGAAGGCTACAACTGACAATGGTAGGTTTCCTTTGAGACTCCTTAAGGTAGACAACCCCCTCATGGATCTAAAGAGATGGGAGTACCAGACCACCTCACATGTCTCTTGAGAAACCTGTATAAGGGTCAAGAAGCGACAGTTAGAACCGGATATGGAACAACTGATTGGTTTAGCATAGGAAAAGGAGTACGACAAGGATGTATATTGTCACCTTGCTTATTTAATATATATGCAGAGTACATCATGCAAAATGCTGGCCTGGATGAATCACAAGCGGGAATTAAGATTGCTGGGGAAAAGATCAACAACCTCAGATATGCAGACGATACCACTCTGATGGCAGAAAGTGAAGAGGACCTCAAGAGCCTCTTGCTCAGGGTAAAAGAGGAGAGCGCAAAAGTGGGCTTGAAGCTCAACATTAAAAAAAAACTAAGATCATGGCATCCGGCCCCATCACTCCTTGGCAAATAGAAGGGGAAGTCGTGGAAGTAGTGACAGACTTCACGTTCCTGGGATCCCAGATCACCGCAGACTGTGACAGTAGCCATGAAATTAAAACACACCTGCTCCTTGGAGGAAAGTGATGGCGAACCTAAACAGCATGCTAAAAAGTAGAGACATCACCCTGCCAACAAAAGTCCACATGGTCAAAGCAATGGTATTCCCAGTAGTCATGTATGGCTGCGAGAGTTGGACTATAAGGAAGGCCGAGCGCTGAAGAATAGATTCTTTTGAACTATGGTGCTGGAGAAGACTCTTGAGAGTCCCTTGGACTGCAAGAAGATCAAATCAGTCAGTCCTAAAAGAAATCAACCCTGACTGTTCCCTGGAAAGCCAGATAATGAAACTGAAGCTCAAATACTTTGGCCACCAAATGAGAAGGGAGCACTCACTGGAGAAGACCCTGATGCTGGGAAAGATTGAAGGTCAAAGAAGATGGGGACGGCAAAGGATGAGATGGTTAGACAGTGTCATAGATGCAACAAACATGAAATTGAGCAAACTTCAGAGGACGGCGGAAGACCGGAAAGCCTAGCGTGATCTGGTCCATGGGGTCGCGAAGAGTCGGACTCGACTGTGCGACTGAACAACAACAAAGGTAGATAAAAAGAGAGGTTTTTTTTTTTTAAGTGCTTTAAAAAAAACCCAGTCCAACTACTGAATGTTGTTGAGAGGTCCAGGGCATCCAGCAGAGATTACATTAAGCTGCAAGACCAGTGTAGATAATCACTACAGCACTTTGGGGATCGTGGCACAGACAGAAACCTGATAGAAGGTCCAGGTAACCTGCTTCATCCAGAAATACCAAGAATTGAAAAGGTACTACATTTTCAAGTGTCTTATTCAAAAAGGCAAATTTTATACTGTCCAGAAATTATTCCAGTCTAATATATACAGAGAGATGACTTTTTACAAAGTAGCTTTACAACTTCAGATGCACCAAGCTTTCTGTTAATAGTGCATTAACAATGTTCACTATCCATGGGAGTAGCCAATGTCTCCACTCAATTTTACTAGCAAGATGGATACAGATCTGGTAAACAAGTATTGGACCTCAAGACAAGTCTACAAGTATTCTGTTCATCATCATCAGACTGCCACAACTGAAAAGTATTTGTGGTAACCTGACCAGCAGAAGCCTCATGAACACTTTTCTGTCATTAAAATGAAGTCCAACTTGAATGAGATATGATTGTGTTGACTTCTGAGGTTTTTAGCATATTGGTGACACTCTACCTGCAAGGTATTTGCTGTTTCCTCCTGGCAATCAAGATGTGAGGCCTCTTACCACTAAAACAATGTTTCTGGACAATACTATGCAGCCACAAGTAGCAAAAAAAAGTTTCTTTTGCCACCATCACTGCCACTGAGCAAACTCTAAAATGACCTCTAACTTGTTTTCAAGCAGATTAAAGGTAGAAGAAGAGTTTGTTATATACCCCTTTTTCTCTACCTTTTAGGGAGTCTCAAAGTAGATCATAATCACCTGTCTTTCCTCTCTCCACAACAGGCACCTTGTGAAGTAGGTGGGGCTGAGAGAGTTCTGAGAGAACTGTGACTGGCCCAAGGTCACCCAGCAGGCTTCATATGGAGGAGTGGGGAATCCAACCTGGTAATCCAGACTAATCTGGTTTGTTGCTTTTAACCACTACACCACGTGAGTTGCCAGTTCCAGTTTGGGAAATTCATGGAGATTTGGGGGTGGAGTTTGGGGAGAGTGGGGTTTGGGAAGAAGAGGCATCTCAGCAGGGTATAGTGCCATAGAGCCCACCCTCCAAAGCAGCCATTTTCTCCAGGAGAACTAATCTAATTTGCCTGGAGATCAATTGCAATTGCATAGTAAAAAAAAAGGCATTACACTAGAGGATTTGATGAATGTTACTATGAGGAATGACTATAGTGTTTGCCAAATGGATTAAAATTACATAGGAATTTCAATGCTACCCACTCTGATAAATTTATATGTGAAACGAGACACGATATGCATGGTCCGTTGTGGTGCTGATGTGTTCGAATTGCTCCAAGTAAATTGGATATTGTAAAAGAACTCACAAGTCAATGAGGAATTTTTTGCCATAATATATCACGGTTGTTTGGCTCCCTTTCAACCAAACTGGAGGATGGCAACTCCAGTGAGCATGATTGTTCGCCACTGTTACTCCTTCCATCTTCTTAGCCACTTGATTTTCCACAGTTCTTCCAAGAACCAGGACCTGGGTGTCATCAAGTATGTGGAATAGGGCACTTGGGAGTAGTCATGTCTGTTCCATGTTTGTCCTCTTGATCCTAAAGACTGACCAACTCTTTGCTGCAACTGCCAGTCATACTAGCCAGAAAATCACCAGGAGTTATTAGGAGACCATTTAGATTCATATTTCTCCATGTAATCTCACATACAAAATGTTTTCAGGTGGGTAGCCATGTTGGTCTGAAGCAACAGAACAAAGTTTGAGTCCAGTGGCATCTTTAAGACCAACAAAGTTTAATTCTGGGTATAAGCTTTTGTGTGCATGCACACAGATTCAGATACATTGAAAAGGACTTCCTCAAGCCTCAAGGTGTGGGGGGTATATAAATATTGATTTCTAAAAGTCCATGCTTTCTCCTGTGATGTCATTCTGATAACATGCTGTGTCTTGTTTCCTGTTGAAGCCAAATGACCTGTCCATTTGGCCAGAGAAACTCAATAGCCATGCCATATAACCGCACATTCGTTCACACCTCTAAGTGGAAGAGCAGACATGACATGCAAAAAGTCACGTAGGCAATGGAGAAGCTGGAAGTTGGGTCACCTGACTGCAGGAGGAGTTCCCAAACTTCTAGCCTATCCCCACACGTAGCCATGACAACCAACAATTGGGCACATCCCCTGTCCACTCGTGATTGGCTGCATGGCCACAGCTGATCATGAATGGAATTGGACTATAATTGTTTGGTCCCAATGAGAGAGAGTCTTTTAGCCGTGTGTGCTTGCTCTCTGCTCCTGCTGTCTCTACTTGTTTGATTGTACCTGAAAGATTGAAGTGTTCTCCTACAGGTTTCTCAGTCTTATGCTTCTTGATGTCAGATTTGTGTCCATTTATCCTTTGGTTTAGGGTTTGACTTGTTTGTCCTATGTGGAGACCTGAAGGGCACTGTTGGCACTTAATGGTATATATACAATGTCAGAAGATGAGCAAATGAGTGTGTGTGTATTACGGTTGCTGGCTATGGAACAGGCCTCAGGTGTGGCTACCCCTCATGCTTCGGTGGGGCAGGGTCAGGCACAAGGAAACTCACTCTTTGGCTAATAAGCGTTTCCAAGCTTAAGTGCTGACTCGCTTGTCTTTGGTGGAAGGCAAGGTATCCACAGGTGCGGGTGCTGCTTCGGGAAGCGTGGGTTGTCAGGAAGGTGACACAGCGGGACTGTCTGGCTCCGGGATGCCTTGTGGACCAGCTGAAACCCGGCCTCTCACGGTACCTGCAGTGGATGGAACAGGTAAGTCTGACACTGGTTCTCCGGCCGGGGCTGCATGGCCTTGGGGGCCTTGCAGTGCTGCAGCTAGCCCGGCTCCAGGTGTGGCAGGTACCCTCAGTGGGCATGGCCCTAGTAATCAGTGGGGGTCGCTGCAGGAGGGCCTGGCGGGGCCAGCCTCCTTGTATTCACAGATGCAGCCCTCAGGTTGTGTTTGTCACTGTGGCTCCCCTTCGCCTCGTTGTGGATTGCCTTATGGTTCCACACCTGCAGCGTCCCTTCCTCAAGGGGATGTTGATTTGCCCTTAGGCGATCACTTATTACCTGCTACAAAGGAAAAAATTATTAGGGTAGATTATGTTGATTTCTTTACCCTTCTTTTTCGTGAACTGGAAAAGAAGGAGAAGGATGACTTGGACGACAGGGACAAGGAGAAGCTTAGGAGGATGAAGGTGGATCAGACTTGGGCCAACTGGGTGGCTGGATTCGTGATCTACACAGTCGTGTTGGCATGGGTGCAGCCCTTGAGGGCTGTCTCTTTGTTCCAATACCTTGACATCATTTACAAGGGTTACACCGGGTTTATGGGCCCGGCATGGCTGCAGTATGATGAGGAGTTTCGAATGCGGGCAGCCATGAGCCCTTCCCTGCGGTGGGATCGTGTGCACACGGACCTTTGGCTTCAGCATATGTCCCTGGCCCGCCCTAACTCAGGCGATAGGTCACATAGTGGGCATTTAGTGCAACGGCAGACAGTAGTTCCCAACCCCCGCAGTGGTGCGGGGCAGGTGGTTCAACCCTGCCAGATATGTTGGGAGTTTGGGGCTCAGGGGGTCTGCAACAGAAAGGCCTGCCAGTATCGGCATGAGTGCCCTCTCTGTGGCGGTTCTCACCCCTTTCCCGCTTGTTTCTGGGCCAAGCCCCGTAAAGGGCAACGTCAGCCCAAGCAAGGCAATGCTGGCCCGTCTAGCGAAAAAGGGGCCCAGTCCCATAAAATTGAAAGTGCTTAGGGAATGGTTAACTTTTTATCCTAAGCGCACGGAGGCAGTTCAGCTGTTGCAAGGTTTTACGTTTGGCTTTCACATTCCATGTCAAGGGCCCAGAGCTCCTTACATGGCGCTCAATTTGGTGTCCATTCGTGGCATGGAGCACATTGTACGGCAAAAAATTGAGAAAGAAAGGGCCGAGGGTAGGGTGTTGGGCCCCTTTCCTGCTCTGCCTGTGGCTAACTTGAGGGTTTCCCCGTTGGGTATAGTGCCTAAGAAGGCTTATACATCACCTGTCTTACCCGAGGGGCGCATCTGTTAATGATGCCATCCCTGAGTTCCTGTGTACTGTGAAGTACATGTCCTTTGATCAACCCGTAAGGGTAGTGCGCCGCTGCGGGATGGGCGCGGAGATGGCCAAGTGCAACATTAAGTCCGCTTTTTGTCTTCTTCCTGTCCATCAGGCAGATTTTGAGTTGTTACGATTTCAGTTTGAGGGCCAATTTTACATAGACAGGGCTTTACCCATGGGCTGTTCAGTGTTTTGCGCAGCATTTGAACCCTTTAGTTCTTTTTTAGAATGGGCCCTGTGGCGGCGCACAGGAATTCACTTGGTGGCACACTACTTAAGACGATTTTTTGTTTGTGCCCCCAGGGGGTTCTGGACAGTGCTCCGTTCTTTTGCAGAGGTTTTTGGACCTGGCAGAGGAGTTGGGTGTTCCCCTGGCGCATGAGAAAACAGAGGGCCCGACGCAGAAGCTAACCTTTCTTGGGGTTGAATTGGATACGGTAGCCCAGTCCTCTCGGTTGCCTGTGGCCAAGATTGAGGATCTGAGAGCAAGGCTGGCCAGTTTTATCCAGAAAAGGAAAGCCACTTTGAGGGAATTTCAGCAATTAGTAGGTCACCTCAACTTCGCTTGCAAAGCGGTGGCACCAGGGCGGGCATTTTTGAGGCAGTTGTGTGATGCTCTCAGGGGTGTGCGCTTCCCTCACCACAGGATTCGGATCACCAATGCAATCCGGGCGGACCTGAGAGTCTGGCTCGAATTTTTAGATGCCTTCAACGGGGTCTCCTTTTGGAGGTCCGAGCTGAAGTTGCAGGCGAGCTTGCAGATCCGCTCAGATGCATCTGGTTCTCTGGGATTTGGGGTGTATTTCATGCAGCATTGGTGCACGGAGGAATGGCCAGCAGAGTGGGTGACTGAAGGCCTGACGTGTGACCTCACTTTTCTGGAATTTTTTTCCATACTTGTGGCGGTGTGGCTGTGGGGGGAGTTGATGGCCAATCACACGGTTCATTTTTGGTGTGATAACATGGCAGTCATTCAGGTCATTAACTCCCTCACATCCAGATCACCACGGGTTATGGCTTTGGTGAGGGCTTTTACCCTGTGTTGCCTTTGGCTTAACATTCTCTTCCTGGCCAGGCACGTGCCCGGGGTGGACAATGGGGTGGCTGATGCTCTTTCTCACAAACAGATGAGGAGGTTTCATCAGCTGGCCCCGGATGCTGACTCACAACCGGTACGGATGTCGCAGGAACTCTGGTCAATTGGAGGGCCGAGGTCAGCAGGGCTATAGGCTTGGCCATCGTGCCAAGTACAAAGTAGGCATATGACCGTGCAGTCCGCCAGTTTTCTGAGTTTAGGATTCAGGTAGGGTATTCGGAGCTATGGCCTATGCCAGTGGACGAGCTCTTGCATTTCTGTGTTACGCTGTGAGGTAAGGGAAAGGCAGTGGGTTCCATTAAAGGGTCGCTCGCTGCGCAAGCTTACGCTTGCAAGGCGTGGGGGCTGGCTGATTTATCAAGTGATTTTAGGATTAGGAGAATGTTAGAGGGCTGGTTGTGAGAGGCTGGGTCAAGGGCCGATCAACGGCAGCCCATTTCACCTGCTGGCCAGGTTGCCACAATTGAATGGAGTGGGCACCGGGGCTTGCATTGGTCCAGTTTGTTACAATTGTTATTCGAGCGGAGGTTTGTGCCTCCTCCTGATGTGTTGCCGATCCACTTGGGTGGCCTGATCAAAGGGAAAGCCTTGATTTTGCAGGCGCGAGAGGATTTTCATTTTCTAAAGCAGACGTGGCCTGAGACTAAACTTATATGGTCTGCCATGGTACCTCACCATGTTTTGAAGGGGACTTGCAACCCTTTGGCCATCGATAAGGCATGCAGGAAGGCTAATCGTGAGATTCACAGAGTGCTGGATGGGGGACTGGGCACATATTTGCCTCACCCTGGTATCAAAGCGGCTTTTTATACACGTTTATACAGGAATGACGGTGTCCATTTATCTGACAGTGGCCTAGATTTGTATATTGCGGATCTGAGTCAAGGGCTTCGGGGAGTTTTAGGTCTCTAGTGGGGTATATAGGCCTAAGCAGAGGCTTGACCTTTGCAGTGGCAGGAGTTTAGTTCATACAGATTGCAGTACAGGTGACCATCGGCTTATTACCCCCATTTTGGGGATTAGGGGTCTTGCCAGAACAGCCTTTGGGCCCTGTGGCCTGGGGCGGGGAAAGCAGACTGCCTTTGGGATTGCCTGGGACTGCCTGCCCCTTTGAGCCTGGCGGCTCGGGAGGTTGGGAGTGCTTGGTGGTTCAACTTCCATGCTGCTGGATGCGAGCCATACCTTGGCTAATGTCTGGGGCTGGGTGGCTCGCCCTTGTAAATGGTGAAGGAGGGGTCCTTGGGACCTCTGGCTTTGCCAGACCGCAATCTGAACTCCCCTTGCCGTATTGCTGTTTGTGTTGCTATTAATGTTAATAAAGTAGCCCAGTTGATACCCAACGAAAATGTTGTCTGTCTCTTCTTCCAGATTGGGGGGCAATAGTGATTTGCCTCAAAGAGGGAGTTTGTAATGGTCAATGCTTGCTATGGAGTAAACTCTACACAACTCAAAGAAAGTTATTTCCAAGTAGACATGGGAGTATGGGGGGATCCACCAGTGCTACAGAAAGTGTTAACAATATCAGGTAAATTTTGTTTGGGGAAGGAAGCCACTAAATTGCCACAGATCCTACAGGGCTAATACTAGTTTCTTGAAGTAAAAGAGTTCCAGTAAAGGAGGGATTCTGATTAGCACCACTTAATCCTAATCCCTTTTCTCTGATCTTGGCAGTGAATTTTTAGCAAGTAACTATATTTAAATAACTACCCAGAATTAATCCTTTTGGTTGCTCAAGGCATGAAGGGAAAAAGGCAAAAACAAAGAATTCAGAAAAGGGTTGCAGCTGTTTCATAGAATTCCCTACTCATAATTGAAAAGCTCTCTCTCTCTCTCTCTCTCTCTCTCTCTCTCTCTCTCTCTCTCTCTCTAGCTTCTCTCTCTCTCTCTCTCTCTCTCTCTCTCTCTCTCTGGCACAGAATATAAACATGTAAACTTCAGCTTGCCTGTCTTGTCCTTTCTATTAACAACAGCAAATTTCAAGTGAGATAGTATACATTTTATACTTTGGAGGAGTGAATGTAAGTGCTCCTGAATCCTGACAGTTTACAGTATGCAATATAACACTGTATGTGGGGAGGGAGAACTTTCTTCTATATAGCTAGAGGACAATTTAATAATATAAGGGGGGGGGACTTCTCTCTCTTTTTTTCAAATTTTTGCCTATTATACATGAGTGTTTTCCCTCACTTTCGCCATTTGTGTCGGGTTTTCTTTGTTGTTCCACATTGATTTTCCTTGGTTCAGCACTCAGTTCGCTTTATGGTCACTGTTTTCTGAGAGTGCTTTTGTGCCGATTTCCCCCCTATTTTTTTGCTTCCAAACCAAAGATAATTCAGAAGTGTACAGATGCCCTCAGATTTGCTCCCTGCTCTTTTGCCACCACTTGACAGTTATCCACCCACATTGCAGTCATTCTACCCACTCTGCACCTTCCACCATCCTCCCCCCTTCATAAATGTACAAGTTCCATTTTCCCCTTGTTGTTTTAAAAGGAGCTTCATGAGATTAGGTTCCCTGCTGGCATTGACGTGAAAGGGGAATCAGAGAGAAGGCAAACGGCAGCATCTCCAGTGCAAAGAAAAAGGGGGGGGAAGATGGCAGCTGAGCCACATGGACGTTCTGCAAAATGTTGAATTTAAGACTCACTTGGGATCAATCAATTTGGAGGACAGAGTGCAATCTGCACAGGACAGACTTCAAAAAAATCTGCCAATATCATGACCAGTGTGCAGGATCAAATTAGAGAATCACAAAGTCCCTGGCCCCAGGGACATCTGACTCGCCTCAACTAGGTCCAGGGCCTTTTCATCCCTGGCCCCTACCTAGCGGATTGAGCTCCCATGTGAGATCAGGGCCCTGTGGGACTTATTACAATTCCACAGGGCCTGCGAGACAGAGTTCTTCTGCCAGGCTTTTAGCTGAGACAGCGGACATCACCCCCTTTGGTTGGCCTCCCACCAGTGTCCTAGACTCAAACAGCCACCTGAGAACCCACACTACTGTTCCATCTTAATTGCTGAAATATTTGATTAAATCTTGCACAGTATTTTATGACTTTTGTACTGTTTAAATTTTGCTTTAAATTGGTTTTAATTATTATTGCAAATTGCACTAATATTGATGGAACCTTCCCTAAGCCTGCTTGCAGGGAGCATAGGATACAAGTCTAATAAAACAAATTAAATAAAGAGAAAACCACACAAATTTGCAAGGAAGGGCAGGGAATTAGCATTATTATACAGCTGCACTAGGACACTGGCAAAAATACCCCCCCCCCCATTTTTTTTTTCAATTTAGTGGCAGAAGACTAAAAAAGCTCTCCAGGGCTTTTGCCAGAGGACTCCTCCCCCATACAAATTGCAGCCATGTGCAAAACCTGGTGGATTTGCAGCCAACTTTTCACAGGCACTCACACTCACTCGTTGCCAACGATCACAGCTTGCAATGCTAGTGCCAGTGGGTTCGACCATGCATTCTGTACACTCCATATGTTTCCCCACATTATGAAATCATGTGACTCTTTC
>NW_015161950.1:845332-880161 GCF_001447785.1 Gekko japonicus | reverse complement strand
TCCCATTTTTCACAGTGGCCCACAACACAACTGAGAATCCTCTAGCGCTTGGCAATATGGAAAACGGGACTTTGCAGCAGCTTGTCAGTTCCAAAAATATGTCTAATCAGTTTCAACATTAGTTTTCCCCTTTTGCCTGAGTTCCTTTCTGTTGCATTTCATTCAACAAACTAATCCTAAAATGTATGCACAAAACCTGGACCAGGAGGATTTAAATGAAAGGTGTTTGCTGGATGCTACTGTGCAGCTGTGATAGGGCAATTGTGTAATTTTTTAAAACTTTGGATGCCACTCCCCACACATCACAAGTGATGTTCCACTCCGATTTAGAAAAGTGTGTTTTTTTTTTTTAGTAAACATTTTTTATTTTCTCAGGAATACAACATCTAAAACATTTCATTCTATCAATTGTCTACCCCATTCCCAGTTCCTCCCCTCCCTCCAATGTCTTCCCACAATGCTTCCACCCCTGCTCCAAATTACTTCATATCATCAACAATATCAGTTTTTCATCATTACAATCTAAAGATAACATCGTTTGACTTAATATTGATCTAAACATATTAAGTTTTGTTTCACATCCCAGTTCTTTTCCAGATAAATTTTAAAATCATTCCATTCTCCAAAAAACTCATCGTCTTCTTTGTTATTCAGTTTTTTTGTAATCTTATCCATTTGTGCCATGAACAGAACTTTTTGTATCCATTCTTCAACCTCTGGTACCTTTTCTGTCTTCCAAAACTGAGCATAAATCATTCTCGCTGTCACTATCAGGTACCAGAGTAAAGTTTTTTTAGTCGTATTGACTTCTTCCATTTTGAGTCCCAAAAGCAGAATTTCCGGTGCTTTTTTAAAAGAACATTTCAGTATTTTTTGCATTTCATTGTGGACTTTTGTCCAAAAGTCTACAGCTTTCTCACAAGTCCACCACATATGATAAAATGAGCCCTCATGCCTCTTACATTTCCAGCATTTGTTTGACATATTTTGATTCATATTTGCAATTTTCTTAGGTGTCATGTACCACCTATACATCATCTTATAACAATTTTCTTTAACATTAGTACATGTCGAGATCTTAATAGAGTTTTTCCACAAATATTCCCAAGTTTCCATATCTACTTCCTTATTCATATTAATAGCCCATTTTAACATTTGTTCTTTAACAGTTTCATCTTCAGTATACCATTTTAACAACACCTTATACATTTTAGAAATATTTTTTCCTCCTCCACTCTCCCATACCTTTTCAATTTCATTTTTTTCCTCTCTAAAACCATAGTTTTTTTTGTCAGATCTAAAAAGATCATAAATCTGCATATATTTCAACCACTCATATTCATATTCAATTTCATTCTGCTTTTTCATTACCCACTCTGTTCCCTCTTTTTTAATTAAATCTCTATATGGCAACCAGTCTCTACCTCGCTGTCTTGAGTAAGATATCAACACTTCTACTGGTACAATCCACAATGGTCTTAAGTCACTCTGGTACTTCTTATATCTTGTCCATACCATATACAAAGCTTTTCTCACCAAGTGAAGTTTAAAAAAACTGTCCATTTTTATCTTGTCATACCATAAATATGCATGCCAGCCAAATCTACAATCATGCCCTTCCAACCCCAACAATCTGTCATTTTCAAGCTTCACCCATTGATCCATCCATGTTAGACAAACCGCTTCATAATATAGTCTAAGATTTGGCATTTGTAGACCTCCTCTTTCTTTGGCATCACAAAGTATTTTCATTTTGATCCTTGGTTTCTTGCCTGCCCAAACAAATTTTGACAACTCTTGTTGCCACTTGGCCAACAAATCCGTTTTATGCAGAATTGGTATTGTTTGGAACAGGAACATCAAACGTGGTAGGACATTCATTTTTATAACTGATATTCTTCCCATCAGTGATAAGTTCATTTTATCCCATTTCTTAAAATCTTGAGTCAGCTTAGTCCATAATTTCTCATAATTATTCTTATATAGGTCTATATTTTTTGCCGTTAATTCAATTCCAAGGTATTTTGTTTTTTTAACTACTTCACATTGTACCAGTTCTTGTAGTTCCACTTGTTTTTGTTTGATCATGTTTTTACATATAAGTTTTGTTTTATTCTTATTTACGTAAAAGCCGGCCAATTCTCCAAACTCCTTTATTTTTTGAAAAAGCAATGTCAATTTTTCTGTTGGGTTTTCTTGATTGTAGCTGTAGAATAAATACACCAGAGGAAAAACAATGGTGCTTAAGGTGGGCACAGAATCTAAAGTCGATTGAAGTCTTACTGCTCTGAAAATCTGCAGTAAGACATGAGTGCATAATGGGCCCTAGTTTCTGTTGTAATTGGTTGAATCCTCCAGACTCATTCCCAGCTTGCCAAATCTTCTCTTCAATTCCTTTTATTAACACAGAGAACCATTCTCACCATATGATTTTATTATCATTCCATAAAATATAGCACTTGTCAACCTCAAGCCATTTTGATCATTACCTGTTTAACCCTCTTGGAAAGCCTTGGAAAAATCTTTTTAGCCACTTCCAGAGAAGTGAACATGGGGTTTATCTACCACAGGTGCCAAACCTTACTAGATCATGGCAGAACAATTTTGCCTCAGCCTGGTAAGGATTGGTGCTCTCACAGGATCAGTGGCCAAGTTCAGACTGGCAATTTGAAGCACTAGGGAGTTGTGGCAAAGAAGACCCGAAACAGACCCGGAACAGCTTGTCTGCGGTATTCCCATTCACACTGCAGCGAATGAAGCGGGAGGATACCATGGAGGAAGCGCAAGGGAGCATTCACACTGTTGGCCCACCCCTGGCGGGCTGTTAGTGGCTGTTTCTGCGCTCTGCTGCATGCGCCTATGTACATGGGCATATGGGCGCATGGGTGCCTGCCGCGGAAATAGCTAGCGCTTCTTATCAACGACTGTGGGTTGTTCCCGCCTTAGCAGCACTTGCATTCACACTCAGGGAACCAGAATCAACCCGCTCTACACATGGTTTGCTACCACTTTCACCTGGTACTTTTTAAACTCAGAAGGGAAGCAGCACAAGACAGCTTGAGTATGGCTGTGGGACGCCTGAAAGATCATAGAATCATAGAATGTTAGAGTTGGAAGGGACCTTGCAGGCCATCTAGTCCAACCCCCTTCACTCTGCAGGAGCATAGCTGAAAGATAGCCCTACATACCTACAACATACCCGAAAGATGGTCGTCCAGCCTCCGCTTGAAAACGTCCAGCGAAGGAGCATCCACCACCTCCCGAGGCAGACTGTTCCACTGCTCAACCACTCTTACAGTTAGGAAGTTTCTCCTGACATTTAGCCGGTAACGACTCCCTTGTAATTTCCACCCATTAGATCTAGTCTTGCAATCCGGAGCAAGAGAGAATAGATCTGCCCCGTGCCTGTGTGAACCCGCCCCTTTAATCCGCTACTGAAACGCTCCTGAAACATTTGGCTGCCGGGCCAAACTGCCAGTCTGAACTCGGCCAGTGATTATACAAACATCTCCCCAGTGTTTGATGGGGTACACATATTCATATTTAAATCAGCCACTGAACAAAAGTTTTCCATTTGAATCCAACCTGCATGATGCACACTTAAATACACTTTTCAGTACATCACTCAGGTTATCAAGTAGTCTATAGATATGAACAGGGGTCATTTCCTGCAGGAGCGCACAGGAGCGGAGCTCCGGCAGTAAAGAGCCCAGGGGGCGGGCACATGCAACAAGCCCCACCCCCTGCTCCCAGCAGCCCTCAGTCAGAGCAAGAAGCAGCCAGGTAAGTTGCAGAGCCCCCCCCCCCGCCCCCTGGCCCAAAACAGTCCAGTGGCACCTTTAAGACCAAGTTTTATTCAGGTACAAGATCTCCCTCCTCTGCGAGGGCAGATCTGCACGTTCTCCCCCCCCCCCAATAGCTAGCAATCCGAAACAGTCCAGTGGAGCCTGAGTGGTGGGTGTTGCCTTCTGACACACTTCCAGTGATGTCAGGGGGTGTGTCATATGCAAATAAATTATGCTAATGAGTTAGGCTAATGAGCTCCTGCACCTCTTTTTCTACGAAATGACCCCTGGATATGAACAGTGTTGGATGAGACACAATGATGAGCCTTATATAACAGTCCTGGATCACCCAGATCCGTGCCTTATTCCTTTTTATCTGCATTTATGCCAGCACAGAGAAGCGTATAAGATGGTGGTGGGGGATCTTCTCCTATCTTTCACACCTACAATCTGGCATAAAACAAAGAGCACAGTCGTGCCACTTCTGGGGAAGGGCTGCAGTTCAACCAAAGAGCCCACACTTTGTTAATCTCTGACATTTCCAAGTGTAAAGGCCTTAGGTTGCAGAGCTGGGAAAAGTAAGACAACAGAGAAAATGTTCTCAGTCAAGGATGGTGGAGTTCCTTCTCAATTCCTCAAAATGCGCCAAACTGCGTTTAAAACTTTCTGCCTTTGAGAACTTATTAAACAATGACACGGTACCTCCTAGAGGCCTGATTTCTTCCGTTTATTCTATACTATTGCAATTTAACAATTCTCACCTGCTTAAATACCAAAAATCTTGGCATACAGATCTAGCTCAAACCTTAAACTCTGATCAATGGGACCAGATTTGGAGCTCTTCGGCATTAACCTCTCCCTGCTTAAATATACAACTACAGTCTTATAAACTATTGGCAAGGTGGTATAAAACCCCTCTTCAATTATCACATTTGACTAATTCGATTTCTCCTGTGTGTTGGAAGGGCTGTGGTCTTGTCGGAACTTATTTTCACCTCTGGTGGTCCTGCTCGATAGTGCAACAATTTTGGATTACAATTGTTAGAGAAATAAATATTATTATATCATCACAAATTCCCTTTCTACCCACCATCGTGTTATTAAATTTATGGGAAACCTCGCATATCCCTAAACACCTTCAAGATCTTTCCACCACTCTGTTAACCGCAGCAAAGACAGTTTTGGCTTCTAAATGGAAATCTGCATCTACTCCCACTCTATCCGAATGGTATTGTAAATCTTGGGATTATTTTGTCTTTGAGAAAATATCGGTAGAACTGGAACACCCTGAAATAGAAAAACGGAAACTTTTTTTCGTCAAGAAATGGTCTCCATTTATACAAAAAGTTTTGGGACATACAAATTTTTCTGCCATAGACATTGCGGCTCACTCAGATACTGCATTGATTATTTCCAGTTAACCCTGCGTTGTTATCTTTCTTGTTTTCCACTTAGAATTGTCTGATGTAGTGCACTACTTGTAGTTAAGACAATGACTCTTTGCTTTGTAATAGTTGAGATTGTTATGATATTGTACTTTATGTTTATTGCAACTTATTACCTTTTTTGATATCCTCTAACAATTGTACTTTAATTTTTCTTGAATAAAAAAAAAAAAAAAAAGGATGGTGGAGTTACTGGGTTAACTGCACTATTGATCTGCCTTTGTAAAATAAGAAGCTTCTTCTGTTTTTCTCTTGCTGGGCATGCGGCAAGTATTTTAAATTTCCTTCAAACTGGAAACATGGCTAATTTTGGCAGTGTTGCCACCCTCCAGGTGGCACCTGGAGATTTCCCCCTGTTACATGATCTCCAGACAACAAAAATCGGTTCCCCTGGGGAAAAATGGCTGCTCTGGAGGGTGGATTCTGTGGCATTATACTGTGCTGAGGTCCCTCCCTTCCCCAAACTCCACCCCCCAAATCTCCAGGGATTTCCCAACGCAAAACTGTCAGCGCTATTTGGGAGACTGCAGGAAATTCTTATAGAACCCAGAAAAAGCAATGGGATCAACAACTTTCCACAGTCTCAGACAACTACATTACAGAATATGACCAGTTTTTGTCCAGGACCCTACTCTGCCAAATGCTTAGCATAACAGTTAATCAAGCCTGGGAGATGGGTGAATAAAATGAAGTGGACAGAACATTGTTATTAACTGAACTGAAGATATTGCACCAGTCAACAGGAAGACAGGGTTCTCCTTGAACTAAGCAATTACCCAAGAACTTGCAGTGTTAAGTGCGAACACACTGCCCAATCGATATCTGCTGCAGAGAAATGGTTTGCTTTGTGTCACACATGGCCTAAGCTGTGAATGCCACAACATACATCAGAGGAGAGGGCCCAGTTTGGTCTGTAGAATATGGGTAAACTAGTAGCTACAAAAGGGGCTGCAGAGAGGAAAAAATGAGTAATTGCCAACAGGAAGCTGTTTAGACTGTCTGTATTATTTAAGCACCAGCCATGGATCCTAATTCATTAGAGTTACAATAAAGCATGGCTTCCATAGTTAAAAATGACACTTGAAAATATTTTCTCCTTCTCCCGGCTGACTCTGTCACATGACATAGTTAATGCGAGAGGAAAATAAATTCCACTAACTAGCATCATGCTTTGTAGTCTATTAAATCCCAGCTGTCGGCCAGAGTTAAGGAAATGATTGTGCACTTTGTTCCATTTCTAATTAATAATAACTAAGGATTAATAAAGCAATTTGAGGAAAGAATGTACCAGGTAAGGATTTATGGACACACGAAAGTCGTTTTATTGTAAATAACCCTGAATGGAATTAAATGGGAGCAAAGATGTTTTATAGCGCAGCAGAAAACGCGCAACACATTTTTCAAGCTCTGCTTCTCTCAGAAAGACATTAATGGAGCCAGACTGGAAACTTGCAGTTTTAGCTAAGACAAATAGATGCAGCACCCTCAGTCTTTCCTTGTACTTTCCATGGTTATTATAATAGATCTACTTGTAAACATTTTTATATTGCTAATCTAATGGCATGTGACCGGTAGTCTTAAATAAAGTTCCATAAATGCTAAATAGTCTATGTAGTGGTAAGAGCAAATAATGTTTTTACTACATCAGAAGCATTTTGCTAATTTAATATAGTATCCTTTCCTTCTTATTACTGCCAGGAGGTTAGAAAAAGAAGCATGTGAAAGGTAATAGTTCTAGAAAGTGCAGAAGATATTAACAGTACCCCAAAATCTAAAATGATCTATTATTTAAGTGCTTTTTTTAAAAGACAAAAAGGAGGAAATTATAAGAGAAAAATGGCTTTCGGTCCCCATAAGAACAGAGTGCATTTTTCAGTAAATGATAAATGGAGTGCACGTTTTCCTCCAATTGAACTGAAAAATACCAGCCATTTTGTTGATGAATTTGTCAATTTATCCATTTCTGCCAGATGCAAAGTCTTAGTAAGCCATTCCTTAGTCTGAGTTATGACAGACATTTTCTGATGTCAGGCCCAAGCTATCCTGATACCAATTAATAGATTCAATACCAACACTTGAATAGCAGGTTGAAAATTGTATCGCACATAATCAAGTGCACCTTTCCATCTTCAGGGTGGGGCCTTCTTCTCCCTCAACTTAGTATTTCAAGGTGGCCTGTTCTAACTGCTCAGCAGCTTCAGCCTGAAACACACTGCCATTAGGGATGGCACCATCTGGAATTTTGGAAAACCTGGGAGCCAAGGTGATCCACAGCAAAATTCAAAAACCAAATCCACCTTTTATTAAAACCGCACAAAATAACACAACACATGGTACAAGTTTTTAAGTTCTTCAGAATACCGGTATTTTTGCCTCTCAAGCCCTGCTATTTGCACCCATTTTCAGTAATGAGGCAGGTGGCAAACAGAGGCAGGGCATTTTCTGGGGAAGCATCTTCTCTCTGGAATGCCCTCCCCCTTGAAGCTTTTATGGATAGCTTTTGTGCTAAGTTCAATGGCTTGTTTTTTGTGGCTTGTTGCTATAATGTTACATTGTCTTAATTAGGGTTGCCAAGTCTGGGCTGGAAAATACCTGGAGACTTTGGGGGTGGGTCCAGGAGAGAGCGGGGTTTGTGGAGGGAGGGGCCTCAGCATGGTACAGTGCCATTGAGTCCACCCTTCAAAACAGCCATTTTCTCCAGGGGAACTGATCTCTGTCAGCTGGGGATCAGTTGTAAAAGCGGGAGATCTCCAGGACCCACCTGGAGGCTGGAAACCCTAGTCTTAATTATAAGCCACCTTGAACAGGGCTCTGAAGAGGCAGCACAGAAATATAATTAATAAATAAATTGACAATATGTAGAAACTTGAAGGAAAATAGCCTGGGAAACTGCATGATCTAATATGACATGTTTTGCTTTCTTTAGTACACCAACTAAAATTATTCTGCAGTACTACATTTTTCTTTCATTCTTCGCTTTTAAAAAAAAAAATTATTAAATTTTTACTCAACATTAACAACTCTTACAATCCTTACAAAACTTAACCTTTAGCCTTCAGGGCTACATGAAAATTTAACAAAGTAAATCACAACCATACCCTTTACATACTGATCAATAAAATACTATGTCTTTGTATTTACAGGGTAATACAGTCTTTTGGTTTTGGTTCGATGAAATATAATCGAAATAACCAAACCATTTCTCTAAAAAATTATTCTTCTTAATCATACCTTGAGCCACTTTAACTGAGTTGCTATCTTATCTGCTATTATTACATCCCATAACTTAGAATACCATTGGTTGATATCTGGAATCATTCTTCGCTTTTAAAGAGATATGTATTCTGCTTGGCAGCTGAAAGAAGTTTGGTCATCTTTCAGCTGTTAGATTTTTAACAGGGTATCTTCCATTTTGCTTCTTCCCAGTTTATCAGGGAGTGATCTTTTGCTAGCTAGACGCTTACTCTCATACAGTGTCAATTAAGCATCCTACATATGATGCAGATAAAGTGTCCTTAACAGCTTGGTGTGTTTTTTTCGCCCTCCCTCCTTTTTCTTTTTACACATCCAGCCCGATAAAGACTATTGAAGAGCTCAAAAATTGGCGCAACACAGTGTGTTCTTTGGTTTGTCTTAATAAACAGAATGACATAGATTTTGGAATTGTTTTGGTATCTCATCAAGTACTTCTTTCCATCAGTCTTCCCTAAACTCACAATTTTGGTGCATACTATTGATGTGTGCATTATCATGTTGCATCCCGGGAACTCTGGTTCCCAAAATCAGCCATGTTTTAGAGCCACTTGGAAATTCAATGCACAAACAAATCTCCACCACCACCCAACAAAGAAAAACACGTTTCTTGAAATCAAGATAACTGTGTAAAAAAGAGAGAGAAGATATTCATCCTACAAAAGACTTCTTAGTTTGATGATCTAAAGATCTAGCTCACAGCAATCAGTGAGTCTCATTGAGATTAAAAACTTCTGCACAAAGAATTTCAGTTTGACTTTCATCATAATAAGGGGCAAACAACAAAACAGCTTTTGTACAACCTGGTCAGAATCTTTTTGTTTTTAATATATTCCAAGCTAAAGAACTTCCAGGGAAAAGATATGTGATTCTGGCTATACAGATTTAGCTTAATTGTCACGTGAGTTGTTTGACTCTTCTGCCAACTTGTACACAGCTAGTGCTCTGTAAGAGTGTTGGACTGGGATCTGGAAGACCCAGGTTTGAATCCCCATTGTACTATGCAAGCTTACTGGGTGACCTCGGGCCTGTCACACATTCTCAGACAACCTATCTCACAGGGTTGTTGCTGTGAAGATAAAATGGAAGAGAATGATTTAAGCAGCTTTGGGTCCCCATTGGCAAGAAAAGCAGGGCATAAATGAAATAAATATATACATAATAAAAACAAGCATTACAACATGGAAATATTTATATTTAGAAAAGGATTTCAGCAAAATCTCAAGTAGACTCTTTTAATTAGTTACAATATATTTTTTAAAATGTGTTTTTTCATAATTGTAGTAATTAATATGAAAATGAAACAATTTTGCCATCTAAACAGCCTGTATCCCCTCTTAGACGCACAACATGTTGAAAAGGTTTTTGTGTGTCAGTGAAACTGAGAGCAAGGAGATCAGACTCTGTCAAGAGGCTAAACTCCTAGCAGAGTCCCTCCTGGTGGAATGGCCACAGCTGAGACACCAGACTGATGCGTAACCACCATTCAAGTTTACATCCCAACCAGTGTTCCCTCTAAGCTGAGTTAGTGTGAGCTAGCTCACAGTTTTTTAGCCTCTGGCTCACACATTTTTGTCTCAGCTCAGGAAGGATGGCTCCAGAGCAAACTAATTTATGCAGTAGCCAAATCACTCGCTCACAACTTTAATGCCAGTAGCTCACAAAGTAGAATTTTTGCTCACAAGACTCCACAGCTTAGAGGGAGCATTGATCTCAACTACAGATGCTTAAGAGGAATAAATTAAAAGGTTTTAAGCAGATGTCCACAAAGAAATTCATCACACACCTAAGCAAGATGTGCTGATAATCACAGCTGCCTGGAATGCAAAAGTGGAAAACAAAGTATAATCAAATATTGGCAGAAAATTTGGGCTAGGAGCATGAAATGAAGCAGGAGAGCAACTCATAGGAATCTGTAAAGACAATAAGTTGTTCATCGCAAACACGTGTTTCAAGTAACCAAACAGACAATTATATATGTGAACATCACCTGATGTCCAATACAGAAATCAAACGGATTACATAATTGGAAGCAGAGGATGATGGAGAACCTCTATTCTCTCTGCCAGGGGTCATTTCCGTCAGGAGCGCCAGCAGTAAAGAGCCCATGGGGAGGGCACATGCAATAAGCCCCACCCCCTGCTCCCAGCAGCTCTCAGTCAGAGCAAGAAGCAGCCAGGTAAGTTGCAGAGCCCCCCCCCCCCTCAGCTCCCTGGTCCAAAACAGTCCAGTGGCACCTTTAAGACCAAGTTTTATTCAGGTACAAGCCCCTCCTCTGCGAGGACAGATCTGCATGTTCTGCCCCCCCCCCAATAGCTAGCAATCCAAAACAGTCCAGTGAAACCTGAGCGGTGGGTGTTGCCTTCTGACACACTTCCGGTGATGTCAGGGTGTGGCATATGCAAATAAGTTTTGCTAATGAGTTAGGCTAATGAGCTCCTGCACCTCTTTTTCTTCGAAATGACCCCTGCTCTCTGCTAAAACAAGACCAGGAATCAGTTGTGGTACAGATAAATGAATTGTTAATATTGAAAATTAGCATAAAGGTGATGAAAAAACCAACACATTCACAGTGCCAGCATATAATCTAAACAACATTTAAAGACCATGTAAAGAACAGCCAATGGCTAATTACAATAAAGTAAACTGTAAACTAAAGAACAGATTCACATCACTAAGTTCAAGTGAACAGGAACCGGAAGAAGTATGGCTTGAAACCAGATATATTATCAAGGAAGAAAGTGCAGAGACTATTCCTGTAATCAAAAAAAATGAAAAGCTTCAATGTATGACTGATAAAACTCTTAAAATTGGTTAAAATAGACAAGAAACAAAAATAAAAGATGACAGAATCAGGTCCAAATGCAGCCTTCTAGAGACTTGCATGTAGAGACAAAGAGAATTATTATAATATGAGATACCTGGGTCGGAGTTGCTTCCTCCCGTCGCCATTTCCTCCTGCAGAGATATCTTGGTCTTCTTCTGAGTCTTCAAAGTCTATATTCGTTTTCTTCGGGTGTCTGTAGGAGGAATTTTTTGCTCCCTTCTTCTCCCTACTCCTTCCCATAGCTGGTAATAAAGTTTCTTAGTTGGTTTTGTTCTTTGAAAGCAATTTTTATATTTTCAGAGGGAATGGCAGGAGTGTAGGAGGGATGCAGCCAGCCAGAAGCTCAGCCACCATGCCCCCCCCCCCAATCCGGTATTCTCCACTTGCTGAAAAATCTGGAAGAAACTTCCTTCTTGCTTGTGAAATCCAGCCTTATTGAAAAAGCAAAAGGATTTCATCACTACAAACATACAGCTGTAAAATCAGAGTCTCAGAGCGGCAGAGCAGAGTCTCAGAGCAGCTGTAAAATCAGAGTCTCCTTTCCCTTCCCTTCCCCTCCCTACAACAGGCACCCTGTGAGGTAGGTGGGCCTGAGAGAGCTCTGACAGAAACTGCTATTTTCAAGAACTGCTCTGACAGAACTATGGCTTGCCCAAGGTCATCCAGCAGCTGCGAGTGGAGGAGTGAGGAATCAAATCTGGTTCTCCCAGATTAGAGTGCACGCACTTAACCACTACACCAAACTATGAAGAAACTTGCTATGTTGGATGAGGATCTGGGAGAACCAAGTTCAAAACCTCACTCTGACATGGAAGCTAGCTGAGGGACCTTAAGCCAATCATTGGCTGCGATCAGACAGACAAGTTGCTCCGATGTTGTAGTGGCTCCCTACCAGATTCGAAGTGCACAATCCGATGGCCTCCCATCCCTCAGTCATTTGCCCCCCATCCTCTAAACTTTCCCAACACCAGATAAAGTCCAGTGTTTATGAATGAACTTGTATCACTGCAGATTTCTGGGTGACTGATCTTTCCCTTGCACACTCAAGCTGCTTGGTGTGGTCTGACACTCCCAGTCCCCGGACTCTTTTTTTATTTTTATTTTTTTGCAGTTAGCAATTTGTGCATAATCGCATATCTGCTCCTAGCAAATAAGCAGTTATATGCATGCACACATTAGAGAGTTTTTTTAAAAAGAAGCTGCTGCCTCCCTGGTGACTGTGCAGTAGTGGTCTGAATGGTCAACTGCATGGTGAGGGAGGAATAGGGTGGAATGGCTGATTGCACCTCTCCAAAACAAATAGCTCTGGAGAAATTAGAGGCATGACCAGACGGTGCCATCTGTTCACAGCCATTCTCTCTCAGTCTAACCAACCTCACAAGGTTGTTGTGAGGATAAAATGAGGTGGGGAAGAACAATGTTGCCTGGGGAGAACCTTTCATGCAGAGCTAAGCATTTCAACCTGCTCAGTCCCACCCCCGATTGCTCAGCTTTAGAAGGACTTGGAGACAGTTTGGTGTAGTGGTTAAGAGTGGCAGGTTCTACTCTGAAGAACTGGGTTTGATTCCCCACTCCTCCACATGAAGCCAAGCTGGATGACCTTGAGTCAGTCACAGTTCTTTCAGAGCTCTCTCAGCCCCTCCTACCTCACAAGTTGTCTGTTGTAGGAAGAGGAAGGGAAGGAAACTGTAAACCAATCTGGGACTCCGAGTGATGGTTGGGGTATAAATCTAGCTCTTCTTCTGCTGTGTTATGAAGTACTGATTAACTGTTTAATATTTGTTTTTTATTAGGATGCTTCATTATCAGTTAACTACCTTGAGTGTTCTTTTTTAACAGAAAGGTGGCAGGGGGGAGGAAGAAAGTCAGAAGTAAGCTGCTTCGGGTCCCCACTGGGGAGAAAGGCAGGTTATAAATAAATAAAATCAGAAGATAGCTTTTCATTTTTCACCATTCTTTCATGTTTGAAAGGAGCTCTTGTTCCATTCTTGATCTGTCTACAAGTATAAATATGATGATTCTCTTATTTTTAGTAATATCGGTGTCATTAACATGCAAACAACCTATCAGGGAACCACAAATTATACAGAAGGTAAGGTAGGCATACACATAAGAAGGTATACATACATGTTCGTTGTACTTTAGGCTGCAGGGGATTTGGCTACTACGTCATAAATGCTATACAGGTGCCAAGCAGAACTGCAGATATGGGAAGCGGGGCAACACACACACCCATTCTGCATACAGAGAGATGTAGGACGTAGCACTGAGGGATTATGTTTGCTTCTATTGGAATACTAGGCTTTAGCTGCTGGCATCATTTGATATAATTCTCCCAATGGTCATTGCCTTTTCAATAGTCGCCATTTACTCCTTGCTTTTGCTTCCATCCAGGCAGTGGGCCTTGGCCTTCCTCTTATCTCTTATTTCCACTATGTCCGGTCTCTGGCTTTGTGTTCCATGGAAAGTTATCACATTCTGGCACTGCAAAGGAATTGTTCCACTGGGAGAGACATTGTAGCCACAAATTCAGCTACGGGTGCCTGACTACTATTTAGTTTCACCTGACCAGATCTAGCTTCTCTCTCCTACAGCCTGAACTTCCCTAGTGTTATAGAGCCCAACAATTGTCCTTTTCTACCAATATAAACAGTGTGTGTACTCATGGGCCACAGTTAATGTTGACGTTGAATCTCTACGCAAGTACCTATTCTAAATATATCTACATTTTCAGTCAGGCATCTTTCTTCCTTTTTGGTATAATATTTTTGTTCTCGGTGTGAAAAGGAACAGGAAAACAGCATCAAATGCTAAGATTATAGCTGAAAGGAAAAGCAGAAAGAGGCTTCAGCTGCCAGTTTTTTCCCAGAAAGGTAACGTGAAATAAAAAAGACAGAGTCATTAACATGAGTGACTGAGCACAGCTCCATCAAGCCCTAATAAGCACTCAACATCACCTCGTCAGGTTTGAAAATCCGCATAGCTGTAACAATAGATTGGCATGGGAACAGAGAAACTTCAGTAACAAAAGTACTGCACATTCACTTGGAACTATGCTTCAGAGATCATTTGCAGAAAGGATGGCCTTGTTTCACTTGTTTATTGGTTTGAATAATTAAGAATACATATATTCTCCATTATTTTTTCCAGTCTTTCTAAGCTTGGTAAATGATGGCCATAAGTATGCATCAAGAAGTTTAGATTTCTTTGGCAAGTGAGGACAAAAATCTGCAGAAAACTAATCACTTGGTATTTTATCTTAAAATCCAAATTGCAAAGAATAAACTGCATTTTATGTTTCCATTTCACTCATAGACAAAATAATCATAATGATTGGGAACAATGTTTTCATACCTTTGGGTGTGGAATAACCTAGTGAAGAAGAGCTATTGGAATGTTGCACACTACCATGTCAGTCAGGTAGTGGGGTACAGTATTATTTTTGTAACAGAAAAATCAGTGCAACAGGCCAAGCTAGCAGGTGAGATCCATCCAGAGGGGCTAGAATCAAAGTTGGATCAATGTGAGCCACATCTGATTTATTCAGAGTGTATCCTTTATTTATTCATTGAACATTATAGCTTTCCTGTCAATGTGGCTCACAGTTATCAAACTAATTCAATCAAAATAAGTAAGATGGCCATAAATGAGCATCTCATGGGATGCTGTTTTCTTTTCGTTTTGTACCCTTAGAAGCTCATTGATTCACAAATCTTGTGCAGCAGAAGACATTTATTTCTTAGTTTTTTGATGCAAGGGCTAGAAAGACCCTTTCCCCAGCTACCACCCAATATAATTCTTTTGAGAGTGCCCCTGGAGTAGTGCCTCTCAAGATGATCTTCTGAAATGAGTAGGACCATATGGGAGAAGTTCTGGGGCAAACAGAAAGCAAAATACTACTACAAGAAAGCTATATACGGGATGTAAAATAAATTTACACATTTGTTAGTTCTATCTGATTTATAGTTCATGTCTGATTTATAAACTTCAGCAAAAAATAGACATCAGTATTGTGCCTGTTCAGATGTTTGAGATTAAGTAGCCTTTTTTTAACCTGCAGATGCTAGGCAGGTCATTTATTTGTTACATTGATTGCTCGGAACATTTTGCTGATGTTTCAGGGGGCCAAACTAGATGTGATGGCATCCCAGGGTCTAACCTGTGGACAACAACACAATTTTAAAGGGATGAGGGCCTAGGCTTACAATGTGGTGGACTGAGGCATTTTTGTTTTCCCCCACAACATGCTTTTTTAACCACCAAAACAGCCCCAGGGGGCAATCATTTCTGCACTTGAAAAAGTGTACGCAGGGGACAAGAGCATCTCAGCCTGCCATGCTGCAATCCTGATCAGGATCAGGCCATTGCAGCATTTTTTTTAATCCCTTTAAAATGGCAGCAGCATCCACAGGTTGGAGCCATGGGCACTGTCACGTCTAATTTGGCTCTAAAGAGGGTATTCGTTTTTGGGAGAGATAATCTCCTGGCAGCTGAGTTAAGATTTTACAGTCATTTTGGAAAGTTCTCAAGGTTTCCAGGAAAATGGGACTTAAAAATTTTGAAATTTTTTGGTGGTACAAACATTTTACATGCCGTTTGTGATTTTCTGTCCTCTGATTTGTCATCTGCAGCTTTGTTACCTTGCAGTTTCCCCAACTCTTATCCATTGGACATGGCTCATTAGCAGAGCCTGTGCTTGGCATACAGAAGGTCCTGGGTTCAGTCCTCCAGCAACTCCAGCTGAAAGCACCAGGCAGAAGGTGATATGAAAGACCTTTGCCTGAGACTCTGGAGAGCAGCTACCAGTCTGAGTAGACAATACTGACCTTGATGGAATGATGTCTGATTCAGTATATATTAGCTTCATGTGATTCAATTAATTCTAAGTACCTCTCATGAATACAATTCTAAGTACCTCTCATGAATACAATTCTAAGTACCTTTCATGAATGCAATTCTGGCTTCTCTACCCTATCAGATTTCCTTGATAGTCAGCATGTAGATTAAAAAATAGTGATTTCCCCCCTAATCTAACCTCTGCTGTCTGATGGTTGTTTTTTAATGTTGATGAAGATTTCAGTATATTCTCAATGGTAATAAATTAAGAGATAAGACCATGTTTGGGCCAGACACTATCTTTTAGCATAACCTACCTCACAGGCTTGTTGTAAGAATAAAATATCTGCCACCCTGAATAATTTGGAAGAAAGGCAGGATAAAACTGTTAAATGATTAAAGGTTTGGTGAAGGGTGAACTTAATCAGTTTGGGATTTTGTTTTTATGAATTTATAGATGACTCAAAATTAGAAAGAAGAGAAAAAAGATGTTTCAAAACATGACAGAAAATCCCCAAAGCCTGCAATTTAATTGAATTACATTCGATCTAATTAGATTTAATGGTACCGATTTCCAGTTGTACTGGAACTACTGGAACAGAGAAGAAAGAACTGTCCAACCTTAAACCTTGTATTACAAGGCTGGAAATCAATTTTAGGTGGTACTCTAGGTATAAGTCAGGGCAAGCCAAACTAGGTAATATCACCTAGTAATTAGAGGGCAAAGTCCCATTGACAAGTAATGTTTCTTGAGTTCTGGGATCTGTCTATTGGACTGCTAAATTCTCCAAATGAGTCAAAAACTGCAGTTAGCCATATTGGTCCACATTTTTAAAAAACCCTAAAAAAGCAGCAGTAGTATAATATTTTTAATGAGGACAAACTTAACTTGGGGAGGATCACTTGCCCTGAGACAAAAGAACACAAATCAGTATCTCGCATTTATATCCCTTCTTCCTCTAAGGAACTCAGAGTGATGTACATGGATGGCACTGTTCCAGTTTCCCCCTCACAATAAGCATGTGAGGTGAGTTGTGTTGAGAGAGGGATTGCTCTAAAACCATACCCTGAGTCTCATGACCCAGGCAGGAATTTCAAAGGCAGGACTCTCTCGTCCAAGATGGCATCTACATGTCACTGGACACTGAGCTATCATTATGCTGCAGCAGTCATCCACAACTGGATGTCGCTATGTAGACAAGACAACACAGCTGCTACTGATTGCTACAGTAGAGTGGCAGCACGGTAGCAAGCGAAGTGTGAATGCAGCCTTACTCTAACCTATATATGCTCACTAAAAGGAGAAGCATCTCTCATCAGAAAATTAAAAATTATGTCAAGGAATTATAACTGCAGAAATATATTTGAAACTCCACTGCTGTCAGTCAGATTCAGTTGTGAAATCTACTTCATTAAAGGAGCCAGCAAGACCTTAAGCCCTCCTATAACGAGTGCAAAATTTAGGAGGCGAATTACCGGGGTTGTTTCACTGAAATAACAAAACCTGGAAGCAATATCAAGAACAATGATAGCTATAATAAAGAAGCATCCTTAACCTGTGTTTCTGCTGTCTTTTGTGACAATAAACAAAACAACTCCACAGAACCCAAAGGTATTGTTATTGTTTTATGGTCATAAACTTGACAGCAGCATGGAAACCAATGGTTCCATCTTGAGAGGGACTATCCCACTTTGAGGTCCGGCAAAGAGCTGCACACATTTTCAGGTGGTAACAAAAGGGAGAACAGCCATAGTTGTAGAAATGCATTCCGGGAATCCCTGAAGTTCCTTGGAACTGAAACATATTGGAGATCAGAATATGACCACATTTTGCAACACTGTTGGTTCAATTTATTTGATTTAGTTTCTCCCTTGTGAAATACAAACATGTGAGCCTGTAGCTTTGAACCATTTCTGTTTTCCACATGCCAATGGTGCTTTGCAAATATGTATGTATGTTGTAAATATGTATGCATTTGAGAGGAAGACCCAACATGAGATGGATTGACTCAATAAAGGAAGCCACAGCCTTCAGTTTGCCAGACCTGAGCAAAGCTGTTAATGAAAGGATATCGTGGAGGTCATTAATTCATAGGGTCACCATAAGTCAGAAGCAACTTGATGGCCCATAACACACACACATGCTTCTTTCAACATTATTTCTGCATCAGTTGCATAAAATGATGTAAAATCAACTAAAGAATTATTGACGACAGCAATGAAAACGTGGCAGACTGAAACCAATGACATCAACAACATTAAAAAGGAACAAAAATGGTCATATCAACTTATCCCTAATCACCGATTCCTCATTCCTGTTTTCCTGCTGTGAAGCCATTTTCTTTTTCTACAGTCTATTTCATTATATTATTAATTCCATGTGTAACGTTTGTTGGCCGTTATGATGAGGAAATATTATAACTGGGATTTATAAGAAAAGAAAAAGAAACGTTACAAATATGCTATCTTAATTTTTCTTTTTTATTCCATTTCTATACTGTCAGATTTCCGTTGTCATAAATACTACAGATACATGAGCATATTGCAAAGACACAGCATTACTCCTAGTATGTGCTATCTGAATTATAGACGAAACCTCTAGCAGGTTAATTGTTTTAACAATAGAGGAGAAGCCTTTCTTGAGAAAAGGACAAAAGAGAGAACATAATCTTTAGGAATTTTTTTCCCTCTGAGGTAAACAATTCATTATTAATGGGAGGTTTAAAGAAAGCACAATAAGCCATTCCTTAGTACAGGGATATTTAAAATGACAACAGCTGTAAATTATTAGTTGTAATTTAGACTTTTTAAAATGTGAATTGTAATTCAATCTTAATCCATCCAAACCTGGAAAAAATTAAAATAGCAGGATTTAAAGTCCTGAAAATTATTAGCTAGGGAAGGTACACATAAAATTGTTCAGAGCAGAAATATTCAGACCCAGACAGATCTAGGAGGAAATTCAGCAGACTATAACCAATTGTCCAATGCAGGACTCCATTTTGGAGGCAACTTAAAATAAAGCCTGACCTTTTCCAAATATGCTTACCTACCTGAGAAGTTGCCTTTTCTGTAGCTTGAGAGGGACCATGGATCAGTGGTAGTACATCTGTTTTGCTTACAAAAGGTCCCAGGTTCAATCTCTGGCATCTCCAGAGAAGTAATCAGGGAGTATGTGGTGAGAAAGACGTCTTTCTGAGACCCTGAAAAGCCACTACCAGACTGAGATCACACACTCCTTTAAATCTGACATAGGTGTGAATGCCTGATGGATCTAAAGGGCACAATCTGACAGCAACATCTGGGAAGCGTCCCGCAGTCATCAGCAACCCTTGCTGCTCTGCCGCAGAAGCAGAGTTAAAAGACACCAGGGAAAGTCTGGCTCTAATGGGTTCTAACGGGCCACGGATGGACTTTCCCCCGTCTGATTGTGCAAGCACGCTCTCATGCTATCAGGATGGTCTGTTCATTCCATCCTGGCTCGGTGTCATTCCCCCCCACCCTTCGCAGTATGCACATCGCATAATCCATAGAGGGCCCTCAGTGCGGAGGTACAATTCTTCATTTATGCGCATGGGAAACAAATGGCCAAAAATAACACGACTCACCCGCAGTTGTGTTGGATCACACAACGATGGGCTGAGCCCTCAGCTACAAAGGGATGTGTGATCTCGCAACTGCATGTCAAATTCCTCCAGAGGAAATAGCCTCACTTCCCCTCCACTTCAGCTGGCACCTGTGACTGCAGCCCCAGTCAGAGGAGACAAAAGCAGCTTTGATAGACCAATGGTCTGAGTCAGTGTAAGGCAGATTCTTACGGTCACGTTGCCACATCCCACCTATGGGACTCTCTGCAAAGAAGGTTCAGTTGTCATTTTCTACCATTTACCCCAAGGGTAATGTCCCTCCAGTTTATTCAAGCTTTTGAGGATTCATTTCTCCTTTCTTAGTGCGCTGTTTTCCCAATTTTCTATACGATATTCTCCTGTTCTGAATGATAATTTGGAAATCCTGTGGAAGCTATGGTTTAACTGTTGAGGCCCCTGCCACACAGCAGGGAAAACACAGTGAAAAGTGCGGCTTTTAAAAGCCGCACCAAAGTTGAGACGCTGTGGCGGGATCCTACGGATCCCCTGAGCCGTGGCGTCTTTTCTCCCTGGCACGATCAGATGCCGGGGAGAAAACACAGTCCAGACGGGGAACCTGCCGAACTGTGCATGTCGGCGCATGCGCAGTTCGGCTAGGAGCCGGGGATGCACCAGCGCAAGGATGCGCCGGCAATCCGACGGCCCGGCTTGCGGGGCACCTTCGCTATGAACCACCTAGGTAGGTGGTTCTGTGTTGATGCGGTGTTTCGCGCGGAAGGGCCGGTTCGGGGACGGAAGCACTACGCTTCCCAGATGTTGTGGTGGGATCGCGCCCGTTTGCTGCATCCCCGAACCGTCCTTCTACCGACCCAAATTCTTACGTGTGACCGGGGCCCTGTGGAAGCTATGGTTTAACTGTTGTTTTATTTTAATAGAGTTGCCATCCTCCAGGTGGGGGGCCTGGAGGTCTCCCGGAATTACAGCAGATTGCTAGGTGACAGAGATCAGCTCTCCTGAAGGAAATGGCTGTCTCAGAGGGTGATATTATGCCCCACTGATGTCCTTCCCCTTCTCAAACCCTGCCATCCCCAGGCTGTATCCCCCAAATCTCCAGGAATTTCCCAACCTGGAACTGGCAACCCTATTTTAACATTGTATTGTTAGCCATCTTAAATGCTCATAGGGACTAGGGATAGAAGAACCACAGACAAATTTTTAAATGAATAAATAATGCTGACCATGGGTATGTCCTCTCTGCTATAATACTGACCATAACCGATTCCCTCAGTACGTAGATGTGCTTCTATCACTGTTTTGGGGGGGATAATCATATATTTGTTTTACTTAATTTATACCTCGCTTTCCTCTCCTCCATTTTATCCTCACAACAACCCTGTGAGGTAGGTAAGGCTGAGAGTGTGTGTCAAGTCTCCCAGGTCCTAGTGTGACACTCTAACCACTACACCCCATTGTCTCATTAGGCAATTTTTCCTTAATTTCCCCCCCCCCCCAGAATGATGGCACTGTCTCTTCTTTAAAAGTACCCCCATGGCTGTGAAATGAGATTTGTCTTTGCTAACCATGTCAAAGAGACCCACTGAAAACTGAAGTTCTCCCTGATGTAGTAGAAGCAACTCTCCAGCTAAAATGCCTTTGAAATCAATAGAATTTAGCCAGCCTAATGTTGTGCAGGCTTGCAGCCAAGATCTTATTGGCAGGGGAAAAAATGAATTAACATGAGCATCAGGCCTGTGACTTTTCAGAGCTGTGTATTGTAACACTGAGTTGTTTTGCATCACATCCTTCCTAATTAAAGACAAACCAAACATTTTACTAACATTCTTGAGCCAAATTTGGAGGCAAAATAAAAGAAGGGCAGTATGGACAAAGCCTGAGGATTTTGATTTCGTATCAGGTGGGCTACATTTACAGGACTTCCAGACACATAAAACAATATTCTCAATGGTGATGGGGAGGAGTGAAAATACCAACTTATTTTACACTGGATATGGGGTAACACAAGCATTACAGCTGCACTTGCTGGATACTCTTACAAGAAGAGCCAGTTGGGTGTAGTGGTTTAGTGCGTGGAGAACTGGGTTTGATTCCCCACTCCTCCACTTGCAGCTGCTGGATGATCTTGGGCAAGCCATAGTCAGAGCTGTTCTCTCAAGGACAGTTCTGGAAAGAGCTCTCTCAGGCCCACCTACCTTACAGGGTGTCTGTTGTGGGGAGGGGAAGGGAAAGGGGTTCATAAGCCACTCTGAGATGCCGAGTGAAGGGCAGGGTATAAATCCAATCTCTTCCTCTTCGTCTTTCCTCCAGGGAAACTCTTGAGATGAATTTTTGCCTCTAACTTGGATTCAGCTTCCTTTCATTTGCCCCCCAAACCAGAATGAAGAGACAGACACCGATGTTGGGTTAACTAAATGGACCACTTTTTTAACTATTAACAACAATTGAAAATGGTAAGAGCTAAATGCTTGTGGCATGGTCAAAGCCAGGGGTCACCAAGACCCCGCCCTTGCCATCTGAAATAGGGTGATCCCCCAGGCCCGGGTGTAAGCCAACAGGCTGTGGCTTTCAACCAGCCAGTGCTGCAATTGGATAACCTCCCAGGAACTCTGACCCCTGAGCCACAAGGCTCAAAGGGAGGATCAATCCTGGGAGGTCCTGCAGGCACTCCACTTTCCTAGTCCTAGGCCACAAGGCCCCTGGACCATACTCACAAGACCCCTAGACACAGAAGGGGGTGCCAGCTGGTGCTCACCATACTGCAATCAATATCTGTATAAAAACCCTGCCATCGCAAAGGCCAAGCCTCTGTTTAGGCCAAAGGTCCCCTGCAGCCCTTGCCATAAATCCTCAAGAAAAATATCCAACCCAACGTCCGACAGGTGAATACCATCACTCCTGTATACCCAGATGAGGTAAGAAATGAACCAAGCCACCTTTGAAGACCCTCTACAGCTCATGATTGGCCTTATGGTGAGCCCTGTCTATAGCCAAAGAGTTCTCAACCCCATGCCATACCAAGCGTGGAACCATGGCCGACCACATAATCAGGGTTCCCGGTCAATGCTGATTAATGATTTGAAAATCAGGAAAATTATGGCCCTACCAAATTGTTTACCAAACACAGTCATATATTTGGAAACTGGCTCGTCCTTGATGGAAACCTTTGCGTGGCTTACAACCTTTAAATACTGGCTCCGCCTTCATTATAATTTTGAACATGGGAGCCTTATACATCACATACTCCCCGAGCTTAAACTCTCAAACTGGTCAGCATATATCGAAGGGAAAATTAAAGTATTGGGTCTCTCTTTGGAATCCCTGTCCATGTTGCCTTTTGCCGTTGCATTCCAACAGATTAAAAACAGGTTGTTAGACTCGGAGCAACAAACTTTATATAGTTTAGGCAATAAAACCTGCTCCCCCTTGAACGTTGAGATTACAACAGGGCTGATGGCCTCGTATCTATCCTCTCTGCAGGTCCCTGAACAACGTGGAGCGTTCACCCTGGCCAGATGTAATGCTATGCCGTCCACCATTTTATTTGGCAGATTTAACAAGGTTTCTCATCTGGCCAGATACTGCCCTTGCAGATCAAAATGTGTGGAATCTATCACTCATGTGCACTGCAATTTGTATATGGACCTAAGGATCACTTACTTACACTCTCTTTTAACCAGCATGGGTGCTTACTCTGATGCACTTAAGGTGAATAGACTTTTAAGAGATTTCAGTCTGGACATCACAGAGAAGGTGGCTAAGTTTCTCTGCTTGGCTTTAAAGCTGCACCAAAGGTTCTTCTAGAATTGTATATATGAGTTTTAACTGGTTTTAAATGTATAAATGGTACTGATAATTTATGCCAATAAAGGCTGACTTGACTTGACCTTGATTTGAAAATCAACTTGGGCCTGCAGAATCAAAGCCTTCCCCTTGATGAGGCTCAAGTCATTGCCTTCAAGATGAATGACTAAAATGTGAGGAGGCAATCCAACCTGCCCCTCAAACAGCAAATGCAACAAGCCAAGCCACTGTAATCCCCTGCGCCCTAACCACTCCACTTTGGCCCACTGGCTGAGTCCAAGCTGCCTTGACCGCAGATGAGAACTCGCTTCCTCTGCTGCTGGCAAACAGAACCTGAAACAAAAGAACAGTGAGCAACGGAACAGAAAGCTCAACACCCAATCTGAAGTACAGAAAAGTTCCCCTCAAGTCCCTGCCATGGCACAGACATAGGACTTTTAGGCTGCAGAACACCATCTGCCCAAGGGCTGGATGGCTTGTGTTGGGTAGCCCATGGCTGCCGCTGTAGATGCAGCACTGATGCAAAAGGAATGAGTGCAAAACCACACCCCGGACAGTCCCAGCTTCCCCAGAGCATTGGAAGTAACCAACCAAAATGGATGTTTACTTAAGGAACTTGAATCCAGATGGTGAAACAATAAGCACGGCTCCTTCTCTGCTCAGTAGCCCAGTGTAACTATGGACCCCTGCTTCTGCTGGTCTGTCTTGGGACCACGTAGCATAATATACTCCTTGTCCACAGATAAGCAAACATCCCTTATTACCGGCGCGCTACCAGAGTCATCTGTCTTTGACTGGGCCACCAGCTCGCTTATTCGGAAAGCCTGCAAAAAGGCAACAAGGGCAGCCACATGAAATTGCGAGGCCGCGTAAGGGGATGTGCAAACCTCCCTCCAAATTGCCTACAAGCCCCAAAGAACTAAAGGGGATAAGGGCTGGTGAACGTCAGCCCGCAACCCAGACTCTCGCATCCAGCCCTTCAGCATTCTACAAATCCCTGAAATCACCAGTAACCTCCCTAAGCCCTTGAGCTTTGCTGGTGTAGGCTATAGCAGAGAGGAACCCTTTAATGGAACTGACAGCCAAGCCCTTACCTTTTAAAGAAACACAGAAATGTAACAAGTGGTCAACTGGAACGGGCCATGAACTGAGGTACTCTACCATGTTTCTAAAATCTGCAAACTGGTGGACCACATGGTCACATAGTTCTTCTACTTCCCCCATTGCCACCAGCCTCCATTTGGGTTCATATTTCTCCCTCCTCCTTCTATTTTGATATTGGGGAAATGTCCTGTGCATCATATTATGCCAACAAACAGGTTCCCCATCTAGCTGTTCTCACAGCAAAAGGCAATAAGCAAGACTGTATCAATTTACTGGCATAAAATAATACTATCTTAGGCAAAAGCCATGCCTTGCCCAGTAGCTGGTCACCAAAATCAAGGCCTTGGAGACTATTCAGTGTATCTGTAGCTATAGAAGAAATTTACCTTTGCCAAAGAAATATAAGCATTTCCCACTGAAATGTTCTTGCTTCAGATTGATCTAATTTAGCAGATTTAGAATTGTCTGCCAAAAACACACATCATTAATCAGCTCAAGATTGCTTCCAAACTCTCCGCATCCTGGCGAGAATACCTCCTTTCTCTTCATTTTTGGGGAAGTTTTTGGGGAAGTTTTCATGGAATCCCAGACTACCTTCTCCTCTCCATCAACCAGCCAGGTGGCACACCTGAACACCTTGTCACCTCTTTCCAAGCCTGGAAAGAAAACTATCTCCATCCTTTCTTCAGACCTGGCTTCTTGCCCTATAACGAGGACCAGAATCTGACCCCTAAATGCTTCACGATAACCTGCTCCGCCATGCTGTACTATTGTCAGCTCCAAATAACTCATATTTGTGCAGTGGTGAAAGGAGCCATTCATGTGTCCTGGTTTCTTTTTGGATTATTTGCTGCTCAGCTGCTGGGGACATCTGCTTCAGGAATCAGATCTATGCTTGGGCCTGCACTAATAAATATTTAGAGGCATATCAGCATTTGTTGTCTTGCTTTACTTCTTGGCCTCTTGACTCCCCTCTTGAGTGCAATAGCTTGCACAGTGTATTGGGTGTTATTACTGTGAATGACAGGTATTAATTTAACTTGCTTGAATTTGCTAATTCCCCAGCTCAAGTTTTTTATAATCTCAAAAGGTGTTATTTTTCTATCCAGATTCTTGATGTTTCTTCCAAATGTGTAAAGGCATATCCCCACTTTTTAAAAAGATCCCTTACAGCCATTGTGTAGGTTACTGCCCATGTTAGGGTGCTCTTTAAGCCATCTATGACAGTACAGTTTAAGAATGAGAGGCTGCAAAGAGAAGGTTTTCTTCCCTATGCTTAGCATATTATAGTGTGAATCTGAGCTTGAACTGGGAAGTATTATTGTTGTTATTGCACTGAAATCCCATGGGAAGAATGTAAATACCAAAAAAAAATCAGAGCTTGGAAGAAACAGGCTGTTCAGAAGGCAACAGAATGTCTTTAAATAAAACTTCTTATTCATTATTATTCTTACTGCATGCTCAATTACCTTGCCCTCCTCGTACCTCCCAAGGTTTGCTAAGTTACAGGTCCATTGATAGGGCACATGAAACAAAGGCACACACTTGATTTAGTAAAATGGATCATTAACAATTGATTAGAAGAGGCATAATATATTTTACTGTTGTTCTGTTGCATCTAGTCTTGGGTTCAATTGGAGATTAAATTGTCTGATGCCCGACACATTAATAATTGCTGAGACTGACATTTATGAGGCTATCATGAAGGATGAGGTAAGCTTTCAGAGGAATGTCATTTAAAAGACTGGATTAGATGCTGACATACCCAGGTGGCTGCTAATAATGAATTAAAATGAACTTCAATTAATTGCCACTCAGATATCATTTCCCCTTTTGGCAAATATTAATAAGGTAATCAATAGGCTGCACTTCTTTGCATTTAGTGGAGCGTTTTCGTCATCCCAAGTGCAAATCTAAATTATGGACAACATTTTCTGCTATTAAGCGTAATATTTGCTAAAAATATAATCAAAGCCATCTACTTTATGCGGCGGAGATCCCGCTCTACTGTCATCTTAATGGAGTGAAAATGTAATGATGCATTCCAACAAAGGAACTATTTCTGTCTTTTGATATTGATGCTCAACTTCCACAAATACAGTCCTTCATATGCTGTGATATGTGGATGTTAGAACTAAGGTTGTGCCAAAGAGACAAAGAGAGACAAACAGAGAGTCACATTTGGAGTCAGGTTGCATGATTTAAAAACTCGAATTGGAGTCATATTGGAAATAAAGCCAGATATTAAAAATTCTCTTCAGTTGCTTTCAGTGGGAATATAAAGGTGAGCATTCTGAAGGTCTCACCCGTCTTGGTGCCTTGAAACCCTCATATCCCCACACACACCAATGGAGGGGCTTTCAGGCCCATACTGATAGAATGGTGATGTGGGAATTGCCAGTTTCTTGTAAAAGCCCTCTGGCAAGTGGGAGGGCAATGGTAGCTGTGGAGGGCTGAGGCCCTCTGCATTCTCAAAAGCAATAAGAGCACATAGAGAATCATCAGCATGTAGAAGCAGTCCTTAGCTTTACCTTATTGTGATCTGTGTCTTTCAGCACTTTTCTTTTAGCCTGATAGACTTCATGTGTCAGAACCTGACAGGTGTAGCAGAGGAATAACCAGAGGGACTGGCCTGCCGGGCTGCCCACACACACACACTAAAGCCACCTGATCCCAGGGTCCACCCACCCCCGCCAGGGCCATCCTAGCTTGAGCACAGGGAGGTATGAGCCTGAGGCAAAAGGAAGGAAGGCTTGCCATGGTGAGGGATGCACCCTCCCAGCCCACCGTCACCACTGGAAAGGATGGGACAGCCCCATCTACCCTCACCACCTCACCTGGTGATGAATGGGTCCACCTGACCAAGCACCTCTTGCCTGGGGATGGCTGGGCAAGTTTTGAGGGAGTGCTGGGACAGGCTAGTGGTGGGGACAAGGTGGGACAAGGAGGGGCCCTTATCCAGGGCTATTTCTCTCCCCCCCCCCTCCAATCTATCCTGTGGATGGTTCAAGCACTGGAGTGAGACATGGACTAACACAAGGTTTAGCTCAGTAGTAGAAAACTATGTTGTCATTCTAGGATGTTTCTCTACTATTATTTGTCACTGAGGAAGCCTGTGATTTCCTCAAGGCCGAGTTGGGGAAACGTTGGACCTAACTTGTGTACAGTTTCACAATCACTCCTGATTTTATATGTTCTATTCCTGTGTGCACTATTCCTACTCTGGATTTGGATTACAGCACATAAGTAGAGGGAGCTGCATCCTTCTCCACACACATTGTTACCTCAAACAGAAACAGCCCATGAAAGGAATTATTTGATCCCTTGTGTAAGACCATATGGTACCACATGATCTCCTGAAATGGGCTTCCCCCTGGATCATTTCTGTTAGGAGTAGCAGCACAGGAAAGACTGGAGCACCTTCTGCCCATGTGCCTGATCCACAGCAGAAATCAGGTATGATTGTGAAACCACGCACAGATTGGTACCATAGTGCCCACGCCATCAGCCCCTTGAGTTCTCAGAACACCACTACGACACCACTGTTATGAGAAAGTAATCATTTTCCTTTGCACCTCTTGTCACATAGAAAACACAACCCTAATCTCTCTTTAGGACAACTGACACACTTTGGAGCTTTCAGATCCCCCACAAGAATGTTCTTTCTCTGTCTTCATGGTGTTTATCTTGCCTTTCAAGCCAGATTGTTTATAGTACAGATAAGCTTTTCCATTAAAATGCTATGAAATATACACTGTTATAAAAATGTTGCATTAATGTTTAATATATATATATGATTATCATAACAGAAGGCCTGCCCAACAACATGATTTAAATCTTAGTTTCCCCTCTGATATTAATGACAGATTTTACAAAACAGGAAAAAGAATTTTTGGACAATAAAACATAATCTTGTCTGAACTCATGAACTCTAAGTTCATATTCTCAGCCTCCAGGAAAACATATGTTAAAAATAAACTATTTTTTGAGATTTCAAGTTCTATGTATAACTTTCTGAAACCAATGGTTACACTTTCATGTAACAGAATGCAAAGATCTTGACCTTATTGAACTAATTTATTTATCTGACACCAGGAAAGGGAGTTTGGAAATGCAAAAAAAACTATAATGCTGTACTAAATGTTTCAAGCATGTTTAATACACTGGGGAAATGTATTCCATAAGTGGCCATATTTTAGGACTATATAACTCAGGGAATTTCTCATGACCCTGGGACTCTTTTACCTCTCTAGTCCTGAAGTATTCTCCTGCTGTGGCATATCCTCTGTTTTTATACATTAAAAATATATATATAAATGAATTGGAGGGGCTGAGAGTTAATGCTTAAAATCTGTGGTATCTCCCGTGCTTTTGGGGTTGCAGGTAATATGGGCCTCGTCTCTCCAAACCTACACATGAAGCTGCCTTATACTACATACAACCCCTCCATGCATTGATTGATAACAATGAGAAGGAGAGGGGGCACTACTATACTGGCCCCACCCCCTGCATATGAGTGATCACCAGCTTGTGAGCATAGCACCCATGTGTGGAGTCAGTTTTCACATGAATGCACCCTGCCCATGATCAGCAACATTCAAAAGGCAGTATCCTTGATTACAGGGAGGGAACATACCAATGTGTTTGTGCCCACTCTCTCTCTTTGTGTGTTCAGTCAATGTGTACAGGGCTAGCGAGTCAAATCATTGGTCAGAACTCAGGATTGTCTTGCAGTGGCTCTCCAGGGTTTCAGGTAGAGGTTTACCTTGTTCTTTTTTTATTGAAGATACTGGCAACTGAACTTGGAACTTTCTGCATGCAAACCAGATGATGAACCTCTACACCTATAAATGTGTATCTGGTATAAAGAGAAAGATGGCCCATTCTCACATTAACTCAAAAACATGGGAGAATGCTTTCCTGTGGTAGAATCCCACACTATTAGGCTGTCTATAAATTAAGCAGTAACCTCAATACGGACAACCACGTGGTAGTGGTGGGTTTTTTAAAATGAAATTTCAGCTTCACAGAATTCAACAATTAATGATGCTGTTATGATCACAGTCATTCAAACAACTCCTCAGGTGCGATCAGATGGGCTGTTTGGTCCGATGTCATCCCTTCTCCCTACCAGATTTAATGTGCACATCAAGACAGTGACATCTGTCTTCTGTTCCCTGTCCTCACCCCAACTTTGCTGACACTGGAGAAAGTCTGGTATATACAGGTCAAATTGTTCCACTGCACATTTCCTGCTGTCTGATTGCTCCATTGTGCACTCAAGCCATTTGTGAAGTCTGTGACTTCCAGTCCCTGGACACCATTTTTTTCACAGTTAGCCATATGTGCATAACTACATATTCACTCCTGGCGAATAAGCAGTTTTGCACATGAGCAAAGTAGACTTTTTAAAAGAAAAAAGGGTGGCATGTCTGATCACAACCTCTCTGGAACAAATTGATCTGGAGACATTAGAGGCACAGCCAGACCACACCAAACCTGCCATCTGATCGCAGCCCTAGAGTACTTTTTATAAAGTATACAAGTGACGGCATTTTTGGATGTGATGCACTGTAGCAAAACTTCCTTCCCCTGACATTTTGCCTAGTGCCAAATTTGGCTGTTTTGCATTACCAGATGGAAGGGTTTTTTTGTTTGTTTGTTTGTTTGTTTAAGCTAGGCATTTCAACTATGGTTTTATAACCCCTCGATTTGTATTCTGTGTTGTTGCTTCTGTTTTTATGCTGGATTTTAGGCTTACCTGCTGTTTTAATCTTTTGTGATGTTTGTTGCTTAATTGGTTTCTGTGAAGTTAATTTTTATTGCTTCTCTGGCTTTTATTACTAGATTTACTTAGATTTTTTTATCACAGAGCATGGTGCGGTGTGTGTATATACACATACCACATTCTCTAATAAAAATACCTCAAGGCACTTTCCAAAATCTGGAATCCACACTTACTAGGGCTGCCAAGTCACTGTTGGGGGTGGGGAATCCCTTACCCCCGGTGTTACTCCATGACAGCTTTATTAAATAAAATCTTGCCTTTGGTTTGACTGGCAAAATTAGCAGCAAAAGCAGAGCTAGCAAGAGGCTGGGTAAAAGCAAAGGCCAGCTATCTGTTTACAGAGAAAGTCCCTTTAGAACCTTGGCTGAGTCAATAACCAGTCCAAATTGTGAATGAAATGGGTTTTATTAGGGGAAAATAATAATTTAGGTTTTTGGAGGGTTTAGTGATGCTCGTTCATGGCAGTCACAATTTAGAGCAGCTCCAAATCCAGCTTTCTGACCTTAAATCAAACCCTATGACTCAGGCGAAAACATTGCTCCCAAATGATGGGGAAATCCTCAAGAGCAAAGAACAAACAAAACCTGAAAGATAAGACTTCAGTAAAGGCATACTTTTCACCTGGAGAGACGACACAGTCCTTGGCTACCAGGACTCCTGCCATACCTAAAATGGCACCCAGCATGAAGGACGCTCCTGAAGGCAATCTTCCAAATGAAGCCCTGTTGACCCAGAGTGATTTCAGGGAGCTAAAAGATGACCTACACTGTTTTTTTAAAGACTCTATGGCAGATTTATTAGAACCAATTGACACCACACTGGCTCAACTTACATCAAACCTCAAAGAAACTTCAAAGTTTGCAGAAAATGCCTCTGAAGTAAGTGTTACACTTCAGGGAGAAGTAAGAGATCTTCAGAACTCAGAAGAGAAAATGCTCACTAGGATACAAGCCCTTGAAAATCAGTGGAGAGCCTTAAACCTGAAGATTCGTGGGCTGGAGGAGGACATAGAAGGTACTCAGGACCTTGCAACTTTTATCTCCACGTGGCTAGGCACTGCACTTAGAAGATGATGTGGCACCAGCCATAGTTAGAGCATATAGGTTGGGATCACTTAGTAAAGCATGGAGAAATTATCCAAGGAACATTTTAGTCCAGTTTGTATACCCAAGATCTCAAGAAAAATTGCTTAGAGAAACAAGACAAAGAGGATCATTAAATTTTAATGGAAAAAATATCCAGTTCCTGTTTGATTTGTCTCCTGAGATTCTAGAAAAACGTAAACAATTTAAAGTCTTTACTGCTAAACTCTTCAAGGAAAACATCAGATTCCGATGGAGTGCAGCTTCAGCCATCCAAGTCTGCAGAAACAGATCTCTATTTTAGGCCTCACACTATGCAACAGGTAGAGCACTTCTTGAAGCACTTAATCTCCAGCTTTCTCCTGAGGAAGAAGAGGCTCTACAGGAAAAACAACCCCACTGATGGATCCAGATCTAAAAGACTCATTCCATCTGAATTACTTGTAATGTATTCAGTGAAATTTATTTATACCAGTGGCTTGGTAGCGTTATTAATCAAGTGACCTATGTTTTGTACAATGTGTAATACACAGTACTACAAGTTGGGTTAATTGTTATAATGTTCATCTATAGACTGCATATATAGTAAAGCTTTAATGTTATTGTTTTAAATATATGAATTAACTATAAGAAAATGGATTAGTATTTGAATCTAGGAACATAGGGAACAATTTTATTTTTATAGGATTTTTAAAATAGGATTGTAAGGACAAGACAATGAATCTATAAGTAGTAAAAAACAAAAATTAAGTGGAATTGATTAAAGGGCAATCAAAGGGGGGGAAGTTTTATCGACATCTTATTTCAGTTATTTATCTAGGTAATTCATCAGTTTAAAAACATTATATTGTAGGAAATGAAGAATTAATACTTAAGGCTATGTGCAAAACTTTGATTTTAAAATTAGCCATTTTTGTTCCCCTCTTTATATATTGTATTTTGATGGATTTCTTTGCTTTATCAGTCTATTTTCTTTATGTTGAAGGTGAAGTGACATTTTTGTTATAGGTATACAGACTGCAGTAACTCATAGATTTTTATTTATTTATTTATTTATTTGATTTTTACTCTGCCGTCCACACCGAGGCAGGCTCAGGGCGGCTTACATAAGAACAATAGATAAAACAACAGTATAAATATCAATATAAAATATACAACATAGTTATGAAAACCATTAACATAGTGATGGTGGTACAAAATGCGTATGAAAACATACACTCAGTGGTAGGATCCACTATCGGCAGGGCCAGGCTGGAAATGGAATTGGCACAGGGCATAGATGATGAAGCACAGCTCCTTACCTAAATGCCTGGCAGAAGAGCTCCATTTTTGCAGCCTTGCGGAACTGTGACATGTCCCGCCGGGCCCTGGTCTCTTCCAAAAGCCCGTTCCACCAAGTTGGAGCTGCCACAGAAAAAGCCCTGGTCCTGGTCGATACCAGCCTGGCTTCCCTAGGGCCAGGGAGGGCCAAACGATTTTCTGACCCTGACCATAGTACTCTCTGGGGAACATGTGGGTAAAGGTGGTCCTTCAGGTAGGTAGGTCCCTGAGTATAAAGGGCTTTAAAAGTAAGCACCAGCACCTTGAAGCAAATCTGGTATGCTATAGGTAGCCAGTGCAGTGCTTTCAGCACAGATTTGATGTGCTCCCACATGGGGAGTCCCATCAACAGCCTGGCTGCCGCATTGTGCACCAGCTGAAGCTTCCGGATTTGGGTCAAGGGCAGCCCCATGTAGAGAGCATTACAGTAGTCTAATCTTGAGGTGACCATAGCATGGATCACTGTCGCCAAGTCATTGCATTCAAGGAAGGGAACCAACTGCCTTATCAGCCAAGGATGGTAAAAGGCTGATTTAGCAGTGGCTGCTACCTGGGCCTTCATTGTTAGAGAAGCATCCAGGAGCACTCCCAAGCTCTTCACCTTCGATGCTGGCATCAATGGCACCCCATCCCACCCCAACTTAGGCTCAGGGCCTCCATCTTTGTCGGATTCAGTTTCATCCAGCTCAGTCTAAGCCAGCCAACCATGGCATGCTATTAGTTTACCCAAGTAGGGTAAATTGGACACCAGCCTATAGTTGGTCAATTCAGCCGGATCCAGAGATGGGTTTTTTTAGGATAAGGCATACCACTGCCTCCTTGAGTGCCCCAGGGAACAGTCCCTCAAGGAGGGACTTGTTCATAATATCCCTTAAGGCACCTCATAGCCCATCTCGACTCTCTTTAACTAGCCAGGATGAGCACGGATCAAGACTGCAAGTGGTAGGGCATACGGGTGTGAGTAACTTGTCGACTTCCTCTAGGCTGAGTGTGCTGAAATGATCCAAAACATGACTAGAAGACATGCTTTAAGCCTCAAGTTCACTTACTGTCTCAACTGTGGTGGGGAGGTTGTGGCGGAGCGACAATTTAAAAGCTGGAGTTAAATATATACCTTTTGAGTGAACTTGAATTCCCTGTATAGTTGGATAGTTAGATAGGTAACAGACAGGGGAGACAGCCTGCAAATTTCCTTTTCCCTCTACTTAGGAGGGACTCTGCAACCTAGCCGTAATTATTGGGCTTTTTTCAAGTTTTTGAATATTTTATATTTTTGGTTTTTTAGCTGGGTTTTTTTTCTTTACAGTTTCTAGTTGTAGTTACAAAATTCCAGTTACTTGTTAGAAAGTAATTGATAGTTTTGGAACTTAGTTCCCTCATAGAAATAAAGTTTTGGAGGTATCTCTCCCTTATTATAATTGAATAGCAACGTTCTATATTGAACATTCTAAATTTGGCCCCTTTAGTGTTTGGCCAGAAGAACTGTCAGTCAGAAGACGCTGGCTGGGTTGACTGGCTGCTTTGTGCACTCCCGCCCAGCATTTCAAGGTCTTTTGCATATGGAAGCTGATTGGACTTCACTTCATTCCACACCTCAAACTCCCCCCCCCCGCAAGTCAGTTGGAATTTTCAGTTGCATAGACAGATACAATGCCATACTCCCCACCCTACTGTATTCTGAGGTAAAATATGTCCTCACTCACAACCATCACTTCCCCTTCAAAAGAAACAAACCCAATAACACAATCATGCCACACCACAAAGACAACAGATCACACCACAAGCAGAATACCACAAGGCAAAAAATGATAGGAAAAGGTGCCAGCAGTCACCCCATTACTGCCACAGAGAGCTCTTCACAGGATGGTGTGCAGGTCCCAGGTTCATGTTTTAAAAGCAGCCTGGGGAATTATGGACCATTCACACACATTTTAGGGATATTTTAGGGATGAAGCCTGCTGAGGGTGGGGTCTGAGGAGGAGGA
>NW_015161950.1:836709-844784 GCF_001447785.1 Gekko japonicus | reverse complement strand
GGAGCCGCGGTCGCCCGGGCCGAGATTGGGGGGGCGAGGTGGGGGACGGAAGGCCGATGCCTCCGTTGCCCGGCCCTCTACAGAATCCACCCCCCAAACCTCCAGGTATTTCCCTCCTTAGAGCTGGCAACCCTACATTCCCCTCAGTGCCTGTTGGTAGGCAACTAAGCTTGGTCCTGTCACCTACTTTGGCCTTTGGGAGAAAACACATTGGGGCCAATCCTGATAGGGTTGCCAACTCCAGATGGGAAATTCCTGGAGACTTGAGGGATGGAGCCTGAAGAGGGTGAGGTTTGAGGAGGGGTGGGACCTCAGACAGGTACACTGCCATAGACTCCACCCTCCAAACCAGTCAGTCCCACATAGGGAACCATTGTTGCCAATCTCCAGGTGAGGGCTGGAGAGCACTCAGTATTACAACTGCTCTGCAGAAGGGAGGGCAGAAGTCAGCTGAAGTCAAAGGGGCAGATAATGGTAGGTTGGTGGCTAGCTGGGAAGGAGATGGGGTTGCCAACTACATGCTGACAAATTCCTGGGGATTTGAGGGGTGGAGCCTGGAGAGGGTGGGGTTTGCAGAGGGGTGGGACCTCAGACAGGTAGAATGCCATAGACTCCACCCTCCAAACCAGCCATTTTGTCCTGGGTAACAATTGTTGCCAATCTCCAGGTGAGGGCTACAGATTACTCACAATTACAACTGCTCTTCAGGTAGCAGAGATCAGTTCCTCTGGAGAAAACAGTGGACTCTGTCATTATACCCTGCTGAGGTCACCACAGCAAATTGACACTGTTTGCCCAAAGCCAGATCACTCTCCCAGAGCCTCTTTCTAGATCTCGTTGTATTGTTTTCACAACGGGCTTTACAGCTAGTTAAGTAATAATTGGGAGTAAGTTCCCCTCCCTGGTTTGAGTTTGGGAAGACAATAGGATAGGATTACTGATTGTTTTTTAAGTGTTTATTATATTTTTTTATTTTTCATTGAAGACTTTTAGGACTTGAGAGTAGTTAAGACTAAAAATGGTTCACCAATACAAAATCTCTACGTGGAATTGTAGAGGTCTTAACAACCAGATAAAATGCAGAAGAATTTCTAATCTATGGTATAGAAAGAAACCCAATATTCTTTGTCTACAAGAAACTCATTTGAAGAGAAATGAACCGCAGTTTTTAAAAAATAAGTGGTTCTCTCAAAGTTTTCAAGCACCTGGCTCCTCAAAAACAAGAGGAGTAGCTATATTAATTTCTAAGAATACCCCCTTCCAATGCCAACAAATGAAAATTGATCCAAGAGGAAGAATTTTTTTTGTTAAACAGTTATATACATCTAGTAATCCAAGAAGGGTGGCAATTCTAGACTATTTAAAATCCATAAATTTTAACATAAGATTAACAAAGTAACAACTAGAATATTTAGCACAACCTATAACATCTATAGAAATTACTGAGGTCCTATCCAAAACTAAAAATAACTAAACTCCTGGTAGAGATGGTATACCAGTTGACTTCTACAAAAAATTTAAATCCTCATTATTGGAACATCTATTGAAAACCTGTAATTCAGTATTGTGTTTTTTTAAAACTGGTATTCTACCTAAAACATGTTCAGAATCTAGAGTAACTGTAATACCTAAGGAAGAAAAAGACAAATTTCAACCTGCTTCATATAGACCTCTATCAATTTTAAATCATGATTTTAATATTTTTCTTGTATTTTAGCCACACACATAAATAAAGTGATAGCCGAATATATTCACTAGGACCAAGCCAGCTTTATACCAGGATGGTCTATTATTGATAATATTAGGAAACCATTAAATATTAATTTTTGTAAAACTAATCAGGTCAACTCAGTAATATTAGCTCTCGATGCTGACAAGCGTTTCATAAAGTTGAAATAAGCTACCTACTGGAAGTCTTACAATATATGGGGTTTGGACCCAATTTTCTCCATTCCATACAAGCAATATATCACAATCCCAAGGCACAGACATCCATTAATAACTATAGATCTGAAGACTTAGGACTTAAGAGAGGCACAAGACAGGGCTGCCCCCTTTCTCCTTTACTTTTTACCATATCATTGGAACCTTTAGCCTTTGTAATACAAAAAGATCCTAATATAAATGAAAAATGCTACAAACTAAGCCTATTTGCAGATGATGCAGTATTTTACCTATCCAAACCTTTGTACTCACTTCATGGCTTAATGTCCCAAATTGAAAAATTTAGTTTTAGATCTGGGTTTATGACTAATTATTTTAAATCAGAATTATACCCTATGTACATTGCACAAGAAGAAAAGAGACAAATTATGGAAACATTTACTTTCAAATGAGTTATGAAAACTTGAAACTTTATTTAGGTATAAATATTTCTTTGAACCTGGCAGAATTATATTCTTTTAATTATAAACCATTGACTGATTTTGTCAAAACTAACTGACTGGCAAAAATTAAATCTAACATTGTTGGAAAAAATTGACCTTTATAAAACTATACTCCGTCCTAAATTCCTTTTTTTTATTTCAAAACTTACCCATAACAATTTCAGTGAAGAAGTTTAAGGAATGGCAATCTTTTCTACTGAAATTTCTTTGGGACAATAAAAGACCACAAATAAAACTATTGTTGTTAATAAGACCTATTAAATTATAAGGGTTAGGTCTCCCAAATTTAGAACAATATTATTTAGCAGCTCAGTTAAAGTATATAATATATTATGCAGACCCAGAAAACAGCAAATGCTGGGTCCAAATAGAAAAACTTAGTCTTTTGCCAGACCTTCTTCATGAGGCCATATGTAATGCTCCTAAAAATAGACAAACGCTAAAACCGGAAAACCCATTTTTAAAGTTTTTTACAACTATGGAATAAATTTAGAAATACATTGGCACCGGGTATTTCACCTGTGGCTACATTTTTGGGTCAACAATGGTTCCATCCAGGTAGACATAATGCAGATTATAACATTTGGAGAAAACAAGGTATTTATAAACGGAATGATGTAATAGTAGGGGGTCAACTTTGTACAGCTCAACAGTTAGAAGTAAAACTTAAGTTCAAAATACCTTGGATTCAATATCATAAACTACCCTACATGCTACACAAAATTGTCAAACCAAAACAATTACTTAGGCCTCTTACAACTTTTGAACTGATTATACAAAACAAGACGTATGATGCTAAGGGCCTGATAACTGTACTTTACTGATTATGGAACCGAAAGATTTGGACAATGAACACTTCACTGCAACAGACATTGACTAAAGACTGTGGTCATATATTCACAGAAACCCAATGGAACCAAATATGGGGATCCTATCTCTTTACTACCAAACCATTAAATATAGGGCTACAGAATTTTAAAATATATTCTAGATGGTATATGACACCTATGCGGTTATTTCAATGTAAATTTAAGGTGAATCCTATATGTTGGAAAGGCTGTGGCCAAATAGGGTCTTTTCTACACTGTTGGTGGGGATGCCCAAAGATTTTTTTCTTCTAGTCTTCTGTACTTATTGAAATTTATAAAATGTTGGATTTTTCTATACCTAACACCCCAGAAGCTGTATTACTTAATTTTTGGCCTGACCAATCAATTTCATGATATAAAATTGAACTTGCTTCTTTAAGGCTTATGGCAGCCAAAATACTGTTGGCCCAGAATTGGAAATTAAACAAACTGCCAACTTTGAAACAGTGGTTCTCTAAAATATGAGATATTGCTGTAATGGATAAAATTGCAATAGAACTAGTTGTGGCTGAAACAACTACACAAATATGATTTTGTTGAGAAATGGCTTTCTTTCTTTGAATATGTTAATTCCAACTATAACATTTTGTTTTGGGGTGCCTCTCTCTTGGGAAAGACCACCCTTAGCGCAGGGCAGGTTCTGCCTGTTACACTGGCTCTGAGCAGTGGCAGGAGAAAAAAATAAAGAAAAAATATCCATTGGCCCAATGGTGTGACATCACTTTCAGGAAAACTCCAGAAGTTATCCCTGCCCTCTCTAGGGATCACTGGAAATTCTATGGTTTCATGATATCGCTGCTGGTGCTTACCATGTCCCTGCCCCTCCCATCTCCCACTGGTTATTAGGCCATGCTTGGCAATCCTAACAAATACATAAATACAGAACCACAATTCTTATTGTGGAAGCATATTATATTGTATTGTTTTTAATTTAAAAAAAAAGTTTTCAGAAACCCCTAATTGCCTTTCTGTGCCCCTAAACAAAACTTTTAAAAGAGAACTCTGTTTAGCCATGAAGTATATAATTAAGCAGGAACAATCCACAGGGAAAACAAAAAAAGATATCCACAGACTCTCTATTAATGAATGCTTATCCGTTTTAAGCTCTACATTTTAACATTTCTATGAGTTGCTTTACAGAACCTGTCTCCATTGAATACCATGGTAAAGTTGTCAAAGAATGTATTACATAAAGTAATTATGGAAAAGTCTGAAAACATTAATCAGGTAGGAGTTTTAGAATCAAAGCAACTACCTAAGGATTTGGAGATAAAGGATTCTGAAATAAGAGATTGAGAGGAAGGAGCACTTTGCAGTGGAACAGTCATGCGAAATACAATGAAGAGAGGAGTCTTCAACATTTTGTTCTAAATTGCAGGTGCGGGAAATCCCAGTTACACACATGAAACACTCCTGGACTCCCAGTGGAGAATGTACCAGCCCCAACACGTGTAGGCTTGCCATTCTTCTGGCTTTCAGGAGGTATCTGGTGATCAATGTATGGAACAGGATGGAGCTCCACCATCTGGCCGCCGACTGTAAGTTCAGGGCGAACTTAGAAGAGGCCCTCCGGGACCGTCTCGTCATGGGGCTAAGAGAGGAGAAGCTCAAGCGGCGGACTATCGCAACGGAAACCGTCACCCTCACCTCCGCCCTAACCACCGCCATCGCCTGGGAGCGGTCACACCCCGCCACGGCCCTGCAGGTCGAGCTGGATGACCATGAGGATCAGGAGGTCCACCAAGCATACGCAGGGCCCAAGCGTCACACTCAAGGGCAAGAAAAACACCGCACCACCGCCACCGACTGCGCAAACTGTGGGGAGCAGCACAAGAGGAAATCGTGCTGGTTCCGCGACGCGATCTGCCGAAACTGTGGGCGGACCGGCCACATCGCTCGCTTTTGCTGCTCTAAGGCAAATTGGGCGCAGCCACCTCAGCGGAGACAAGTGTCTGCTCATTTCAAAGATGCCGGGCACTCCGAGGACCTCTGTCACATCGCTGATCAGGTACTTCGCCTCCCAGGCCAACCCTCGGACTCCAGAATACAGGTCCAAGTTCAGATAGAAGGGGCCCCCTGTACGATGGAGCTTGATTCGGGCTCCGTGGCCTCCATCATCTCGGAGGCCACCTTAAAAAGACTGTGACCGGGGGGGCATTTACGCCCATCCCCGCTGACTCTCATAGACTTTCAACGGAATAGTATGCCCATTAAGGGAGTCTGCAGTTTCTGGGTACAATATAAGGGGTTCAAGGGCTACCTGGACTTAATAGTGGTAGAAGGGAACCTGGTCAGCTTATTGGGCCGAGCATGGTTCAAAGCCCTGGGCATCACGATAGGGGGAATTCAGATGTGTGCCCTGAACGATTTCCAGGCCGTATGCCAAGAATTTCCCTCCGTTTTCGACGGGGCCCTGGGCAAATATACGGGCCCCCCAGTTTCGCTGCACCTCGACCCCAAGTAGCCCCCATAAGACTGTGCTATCGAAACGTGCCCTTGTCAGTCAAACCGAAGATAGATGCCGAGTTGGACAAATTGGTCACCCAGGGAATCTTGGAACCTGTGACGAATGCGAAATGGGAAACGCCTATCGTAACGGTCGTCAAGCCCAACGGGTCCATCCGCATCTGTGCGGACTATAAATGTACTATTAACCGGGCCCTGCAGGACCACCCATATCCAGTCCCAGTCGTCAGCCACGTGTTAGCAACCCTGGCAGGTGCCAAACTTTCTGGGAAACTGGATCTTGCCCAGGAATATCAGCAGCTGCCGGTAGACGAGGCAACAGCGGAGGCACAGACAATAGTGACACATCGGGGGGGGGCGTTTAAGGTCAAGCGATTGCAATTCGGAGTGAGTGTGGCTCCAGGACTGTTCCAGTGTCTAATGGATTCTCTTCTCAAAAGGATTCCCAGAGTCACCCCATTTTTCGATAATGTTTTGATCGCCGCCGCCTCGCCGCCTGAATTCGTGGACTGCCTCCGTGCCATCCTTCGCCGGTTCCACGACGCTGGGTTAAAGGTCAAGAGGGAGAAGTGTTTGCTGGGGGTGCCATCAGTGGACTTCCTGGGGTTCACTGTCGACGCATCTGGCCTCCACCCCGCCTGCAACAAGGCGAAGGCCATCGTTGAGGCACCGGCACCCAAATCGAAGCAGGAGCTCCAGGTGTTCTTAGGGCTCCTGAACTTCCACCACACCTTTCTCCCCCACAAGGCGGCAGTAGTGGAGCCCCTGCATCGCCTCCTCGATAAACAAACCCCACGGCAGTGGGGGGCCACAGGAGGCTGCGGCATTCAAAGGGGTCAAGGCTCTGCTCGATGAGAAGTTGCTGGTGGTCCTGGCCTGCGACGCGTCCCCGTATGGTGTGGGTGCGGTATTGGCGCACCGTCTCCCAGATGGCCATGAGGTGCCCGTCGCGTACTACTTGCGGACCCTTTCTGTGGCGGAACGGAACTACGCCCAGATAGACCGCGAAGGGTTGGCGATCGTGGCAGGCATGAAGAAATTCCACGACTTCGTCTACGGGCGCCACTTCACCATCGTTACTGACCATAAACCCCTGCTCCAACTTTTCACAACCGACCGCTGGACGCCCCAAGTCCTCTCGCCCCGGGTCTTGCAGTGGTCCGTTTTCCTCGCGGGCTATGAGTTTATGCTGCAGCACTGGCCCAGGAAGGCCATGGGTCATGCCGACGCCTTGAGCCGCTGCCACTCCGGGACAAAGAACAGGACACAGACACCCCGGAGGCGAGATTGTCAGAAGAGCAGGAGCGGGAGTAGGAACCCCAGCTATCCACCCAGCCAAGCATCGTTCCAGATCCCATCAACGAGCAGGAACCTAGGGAATCGGAGCCCGTGAACTGCCCCGCAACAGCCGCTCCACAACCGGGGTCCAGACGTGCCACGGGTGCCCGGGACGTGCCCAATCCGGCGCCGGCACCGAGACGCTCGTCACAGGAATGGCGGCCACCAGCTCACCTCAGACTTGGGGGGGCAGACCATTGGGGGAGGGATGTTATGTCCGTAGACCGCCACTGGGCACCCGCGATTCAGTGGAGCTTGAGTCCAGAGAACAATGAAGACTAGGCTCCTGCACCCTGCCTCTAGGGAATCAATGGGACATTGGCGGGAGGTTTGAATGGACCAATGGGATTCCACAGGGGTTCCCAAGAATGTATATAAGCGGCTGCTCGGCCGTTGGTAGGTGTGCGTGTTGTGTACTAATAAAGTGTGCTGTGTACTATGCGTGCCTCAGCGGTTCTTCCATGCGGCTAACCCACTACACAACAAACAGGCAGCAACAAATTCTCCAGCTCCTGGTTTGGTCATCCACCCATTTCCTGAACTGCAGGCCTTGGAAGCACCTGATGACAGAGCCAGACGGATGGGAAAACCTGAAGGTTCCTGGGCTGTTGTTTCCAGCATGATTGCTGCACTGGGGGAAAAAATGTTCTCTAGCAAATGCGATCAGGTAGCTCTGACAAGACAGAAGTCCTGTGCAGACTTCATAGCTTTTGTATGTGCCCTTAGAAGCACCACCAGACAACAGTAAGTGATGCCTTGTGTGGTAGTAACTAAGGAGAGAAGGCAGCACTGTAGCCTTATCTTGTCAGATCTTGGAAGCTAAGCAGGGTGGGTACTTGTTGGTACCACAAAGGAAGGCGCTGCAGAGGAAGGCAATGGCAAACCACCTGTTTCTCACTTGCCTTGACAGCCCCTTGCTGGGGTCACCATATGTTGGATGCAACTTGACAGCATTTATGTATGTGGCATTAACCTCTGATCCTAGGTTTTAGGGAAATAGTATTCTTCCACCAGT
>NW_015161950.1:823965-836690 GCF_001447785.1 Gekko japonicus | reverse complement strand
AGAGTATTCTTCCACCAGTATTTCAGGTAACACTTGCCCAATGGACAACTGTCGTCGAATCTGCATTTGCATTTTTAAATCGGTTTTGTGCTGCTGTGACACCGTCTTTCTCTATGCTTGTTTGAATGTTGTTTGGAGAAGATTCTTTTAAAGCAGTGCAGAGGTGCAATGACAGTGGAGCCGCCCTGAAAGGATGATAAACATATGTGGACGTGCAAAAGTATGCTAGCACTGTTGAGGTGTGAAAACGACACCAAATGTAGACAGCTTTTTTGAAGACAGAGTCAAAAGGCTGGGACACCAGTGGGAAAGACAAATGCAGATTCAGCCTGTGTCAAGGATACCCTGCGCTGAAGCCTGAAGAAGTAAGGACAAGGAAGTACTAGATAATGCACTGAGACTTGGGAAAAGGAAACTGGGAAGGAAGTATATGTACTAACAATAATAGGGTTGTCACTTTACACAAGAGGTTTGTGTGTTTGTGTGTGTGAATGAGAGAGAGGGAGAGAGAGATGCATAAAGTATTAAGGGGAGATAGACCTCTCAAAATAACTGAGTGGTATATGGTGGATCCAGCATCTTGCATATGTCTATGGCCTGTGAACAGATGTGTGTCTGCCTGTCACACTTATACATTCACTTCAAATGCCGCTGTACATGTGACAAACATGACTGCTATAAAATGTAAAAATTGAAGCAAAAGGGCTACTAACAATCAGCACATCAGCATTCTAAGGTTAAAACAGAGAACGTGGTGCTGAAATTCGATATGGTAATGAGGCAGTCAGTATTCAAAGAGAATAAAACAAGGACAGGGACATAGAAGACCTCTCGTGTTTAACCCTTCCACAAAGGAGAAGTGTATTTTTCCCCCCAAATACTGATTCAACTTTGGATGCTTGCCCTTTACCAAACTGAGTTACCAGACAGAGACTATCATATTTTGGTTTTTCACTGCTGGATATGATCTTAAATTTAAGTTTTCTGCACTGTAACTCTCTACTCAGGAGGAACATTAATAGGTAGCATTAAAATGGATTTTTGCCTCCTAAGAGGCATGATTAGAAATGCATGGGACAACGAAAGCAGATACAGCATGGAGTGCTGCCATCTTTTGGTGATAAGATTTAGCAATATCGCAAGGCAGGTTCAGCCGTAGCAGGCTTCATCGAATGTGAAAGCACAACAAAGAAGTGCTAAGTGGCAATGTCATCATTACAATTAGGTGTTCAATTACATGATGCGCTTGGATATAATTTGGAATGTTGTCTTTATAAAGTGATGTTTGCCTTTTGAATGCTCCTGAGACACAAAGAAGGCAGATAAATGCAACGCTGAAAGATACAAGGGAATATTCTCCTGTGGATGCGCAGGAATTTGCAATGGTAAATCAAATGTATGGACAACTATGCTGGCAAACTAGATATCAAAAGTGAATTGAATACTACATTATCTTGAAGGTAATTAACTTCTTCCAACTTTTCACAGGGTAATTATAATAGTTAATAAAACCAGTAGGATATGCTCTGGCATAGGTGTCTCCTTTTTTTTGTATCTAATGTGGTGTTCGTAATAAATCAAATCAAATAATGGAAAGATCTTTGTAATGTGGCTGTACATATTTGTAACTTTATTTTTGATGTCTGTAAAGACCTTGATATTGCACAGCTGTTAGGCATTTTTAGAACTAATTGGAAATCAAACTGTCATCTTGCAGCAATGTTTACTGCAACAACCAACAGCTTGTTGCAATTGCATCGGTATAATGGCTGAATAAGAGTCATCCACTCACCCCCCCACCTCAGTTCTAAGACCGTCTTTTCATCTGACATTTATACATTAAGCCCATTGATAGTCTAAGCATATAAATTAGACATGATGATGTAATTTTTTTAAATTCCACCTGACATCCAGCAAGGTCCCTTGAACACCTCATATAAAAATCATTTTCAAACCTGCCTTTTCAGGGTTTTCCTGATTGATCTTCTTTTGTCTCGCCCGGCTTCTCTCACTCCTATTGTTTCATACCTTTAGAATATAAGCAAACAGGTGCTGTTTCTGGTTTCATTTCAATGCAATACCAGGAGGAATATAGCTTCTCTGTATATAGTAGCAATATAACAATCATTTAATGCAATTTAATCATATGAAAATCTACAATCTGTTGTGAGGATACTATCCCACTACAGCTATTCTCAAAACCAAACCTTGTTTGGTTTTGTGAGGATACTATCAGCAGGGTCTGTTAGCAAAGTGAAACTTTGAAACCATTGTATTTTCATTCATTTTTAAAGCAGTTTATTTCGTACATAGTTTCTCTGAGAAACAATGCTGTTTATTGTTTTCCATAGCTCTCTGTGTACAGGTGTTGGCTGCCCTCATGCTCTGACCAAAACAGGTTGTCTGCCCAACTCACTGGCAGTGGTAATTGTTTTGCAAAGAACAGGCAAGCAGTGCTCTGCCAGCTTTCTCTCCCCTTTGTTCATGTCCTTTCTTTGGATCCCATCCAATGGCTGTACCAATGATTTTGCAGAAAAATCCAGGTGTACAGAAAGGACAGAGCCTGGAAGCAGAGAGCACATTTATCTTGAACTTGAGGGCAGAGGCTAGAAAGGCACAACATTTGCAGATGGTCTGGAAGATTACAGCTTGAAAAAGTCTGTGTTGCACTCCAATGGAATGCTTTTAGCCGCACTGTGCCACTAAGGGGCTTAAGATGTAGCCAGCCTCCTCAGCCCTGAACCTGGGTGGTCTTTCCCGAAAGAGACACCCCAAAACAACCTCTGAACCTCCATAAGCAGTGCATAAAAACAGTGGCTTTTGCTGGGAGGCTAGGAGAACCACATCTTGGCTGGGAAAACTTAGGCCGAGTGAAGACTCTCCAGGCTGGCTGCACTGTCTAATGGCTAATGCACTGCATAAGCCTCCATGCAGGCAAACCCCCCCCTTCACATCTCTCCTGTCAGCTCAGTCCAAAAGGACTAAGAATGGGCAAATCTCTGCCCTTGCCTCAGGCACCTTCTACTGACCAAATGGCTAGTCTTTTGTCTGTTAATGTACAGGCAGGCAGGGGCAAAGAGCCTCTGGTCTGTGCTATTGTCATGAATGAAGTACATTGCATGTTTCTAGCCCCAACTTCTGTTTCACTTGTATGTCAGGAGATACCTTTGGAATAATCCCCTCATTCCTGTCTCCATATATTTGTCTAAGATATCTACATTCTTACACCTATGCCAGACCTATCAAGGTAGACATTAACTCTCCATGTCTAGTGAATGGTCAACCATTCAGGTTCATCCTCATAAGAAACATCACTTCTTTGTCTGGCACCACGGAAATGCCAGGCCACCCTGTTGTTCCACAATGGACACTCCCAGCCCAACCATCCAGTGCCTGGCTTAATCTCATCAAGGCTATTGTGCAGCCAGAGTCTACCCCTCTGGAAGTTCATTGCTCACACCTGAATTACGCTCCGCCTGGTATCACACCTCCATGGACTCCTTATTGGCCTAGAAAATCTATTGTTCTCACCTGAGACCAAGCCCCAAAGCCTTCTATTGGTCTGCATTGTTTTCCACATGGCTTCAGATTGTACGTCTGCCCCTGATGCCAACTGGCAGTTCATCCCTAAACCTTTGGTTTGGGCCATAACCCCATCTCCATGAACCCTTGCACATCTGGACAGGTTGTATCTCCCCGTAACTGACCCCTCTATCCAATATCAATCACTTCTGCTTTCTTGCTTGCTCGTTTTGAAACTTTAGTGTGCTTGTAATTAGGGAAAATCTTCAATAAAAACTATTTAATTTACTCTTCAAATATGGAGTTTTCCTACTGTGCTGGACCTTGGTATACAAGTGGTGTGCAATTCCTGTACCCCCTCTGGCCTATCCTGCCGCATAGCTAACTTCCCCAAGGCCACTGGCGGTAACAAGGAGAGGACTTTGATAATCCTACATCCTCAAGCTACTACAGCTGGGAGATACATACAGCAATGGGAGGTTCTCCCAATGCACACACACTTGCAGTGACCAGTATGCATCTAGGCCAAGGCCTCTGTTGTGTGGTCACCTGCTCTCTTGTTCCAGCCTGGCTTCAAACTGCGGCATTTCAAACTGCTTGGCAGACAGTTGTTTGATCAGTGCATGTGGTGATAAGGATAGCTCTTTCTGTGATAGCTTTTTGGCACCCCCATACATTTGACTGTGATTCAGAACTTTGTCCCCATACATTTATTGAAAAGGGAAGATGAGGAACAAGGGTTGTTGAGATGAAAATCAGAAGGCAGCAGTAATGAACTACATGAACACGGTGGAGAAATGGTTGCATGGAAAACTGCTAAGGAAAAGGATTGGTGTGTGTGATACCTGACAGTGCCAAATCTCAGCTGAGCTTGTGGCTCTTCATAGGGCTGTCTGGCAGTTAGCTAGATCCAAAGGCCTTGGCATACTCTGCGCTATTCCAAGCGACACTCTGATGTATCTTCTGGCTTTGATGCCAGGGCCAATGGAGTATTCCAGTTACCCGCTGATGTGTCCTTGTACTATGTGACCAGTTAGGTATGTAGTTAGAACATCTGAAGTGTGTGAGATGTGAGTCCGGTCTCTTCATTGTTGCTGGTTGACTTTGCCTTATACCCAACTTCCATCCTTTGGTGAGATTGGAACTGCTCCCTCCCTTTTCCCACATAAAGTCTTTTGCCCAATGAGCTATTGGAGAGATGATGACAGGAATACCATCTGTGAATACACAGTTGTATTTCTTCATCTTGCTGCCTTATTTTTCTAAGCCACCACTCCCCTGCAAAAACCTGCTCCTCAGCGTATTGTTCACTGAGACCTCACCCCTTGTGTTGGAGAGGGCTTGGTCTTTTTCAGTGTGTGTTATGACTGGTGTGGCCATGCTTCCTTCCCTGTGCGTTTGCCTGTCCAAAGGGTATATTATGGTTTGGCTTGCCTCACACCTCCCTATAGGAGAAGGTGCTATGTTTCCTATGTTCTTTCCCTTATTCAGTTCTACATGTGAATGCAGGCAGGGTGACATCAGGGAAACGTTCCAGCATCATTGTTCATTGCTTGTCTACTTCTATATATGTCTTGGCATGGGGACATCAGCAGCATACTGATCATTCATGGATATCACTAGTGTTTCTGTGGATACCAGTGCAGTTGCTATCCCCTCAGACTCTTGGGTTTTCTTTTTTGGAATTTGTTTCTCTGGTAAGGGAGTGTCATGCCAGTATCTGGGGCTTAGAGTTGAACTGACAATTGCTCATGGATTACATGCCTTACATATCCAGTTTAAATGTCCCATTTTAAAGTGCTTCATTATTGTAATAATAATTTTCCCTTGCTTGTCCTACTATACTTTGGTGCACCATGAAATCTGATTTGTACCATGTCATCTAATTAAAGTCCAAATAAGAAATAGAGAGAAGAGATTGGATTTATACCCCACCCTTCACTACTCAAAGGAGTCTCAGAGCGGCTTACAATCCCTTCCCCTTCCCCTCCCCACAACAGACACCCTATGAGGTAGGTGGGGCTGAGAGAGCTCTCTCGTAAACTGCCCTTGAGAGAACAGCTCTGAAAGAACTTGTAACTGACCCTAGGTCACTCTAGCAGCTGCATGTGGAGGAGTGGGGAATCAAACCCAGTTCTCCCAGGTTAGAGTCCGAACTCCTAACCACTACTGGCTCTCCAGTTATAATACAGGTGATCCCTTGCTTGGATCTTCCTAGGGTTTTTTAAAGGTAAATTGCAGCATTCAGATTCAGGCTGAGGCCACATCATGGAGGGGAGAGGGACTTTATCCCTTCCCCCATGCCTTCTCACCATTCATAACACACACCTCATTCTGTTACTAGCCCTGCGCAGGATCAAAGGCAGACTAAGAGAAGGTGCCTGATTGTCTTGTTGCCTCTTGGGGCCAATAACATTTGGAAAGAGGGGGATAGGAGAAGCAAATGGAAAAGCATTAAAGATGCTCTCTGCTTAGGGTTGCCAGCCTCCAGGTGGTAACTGGATATCTCCTGCTATTACAACTGATCTCCAGGAAACAGAGATCATTATATCCCATTGAAGACCCTTCCCCCAAACCCTTCCCTCCTCAGGCTCCACCCACAAAATCTCCAGGTATTTCCCGACCCAGAACTGGGAACACTACACCCACTGGAAAAAGAAAAAAGAACTGTGACAATTCAGTGCTTGGTACTGTATTCATAAATCATAATATACAATAACAGAAAATAAGTAATATATATATAGTGAATGTAGACGGTGGTCTCCGGAATGGTGTGCCGTTTCGACAATGATCTTCTTCTGAACAAGGATGTGTACCTTATCAAATACAACAATACAAGTCTCATTTAAAAATATATATAACAGTGTGCAAATATATAATATGAATAAGAATAAAAATAGTATGAAACCTTACACAAACTGTCTTTCAACAATTCATTTCTCTTGGTGACGTATTGAAAATATACTGTTGATTCTAAAAAGTACAACAATAGCTGTTACAATACATTTTCAGGTACGTTACCAAAAATCCTATCACGGTCAATTTCAGAAAAAGCAAAACGATTAATATTGTGCGCCATGTGACCCAACAATATGCAGAGAATAGTTACAAGAATGGGCACAATAATACGACCAATGAAAAAAGAAAAAAGAACTGTGACAATTTAGCTCAAGTGGTTAAGACGCTGAACTGCAGGCTGTGGAAGGTCAGTAGTTCAGCTGTTCAAGGCCCGAGTTGCCGCATGACGGAGTGAGCTCCCGTCTCTAGTTCCAGCTCCTGCCAACCTAGCAGTTCGAAAGCAAGAAATTGCAAGTAGATAAATAGGTACCACTTCAGTGGGAAGGTAACAGCATTCCGTGCGCCTTGGTGTTTAGTCATGCCGGCCACATGACCACGGAAACGTCTTTGGACAGCACTGGCTCTTCGGCTTTAAAACGGAGATGAGCACCGCAACCCTAGAGTCAGACTCGACTGGCTTTCGAGCAAGGGCACCTTTACCTTTACCTTTTACTATATTCATAAATCATAATATACAATAAAAGAAAATAAGGAATATATATAATGAATGTAGACGGTGGTCTCCGGAATGGTGTGCCGTTTCGACAATGATGTTGCCAATTTCAGGCTGAAAAAGCCCTGGAAATTGGGGGTGGAGCCTGGAGATGGTAAAGTTTGGAGATGAGAAGAACCTCAGAAGGTTATAATGCCATAAAATCCACCCCTCCTCAAAGTAGTTATTTCCTTCAAGGGAAATTAACTCAATGTTCTGAAGATCACTTGTAATTTTGGGATATCTCAAGGCCCCACCTGGAGGTTGGCAATCCTAGCACAGACAGAGTGTGTGTCCCTTCCTAGTAATCAATATACCTTCTGCATGTACATGCATACATCTTTTTGTAGGAAAGAGTCAACGCATGTTCACTTTACGAATGAAACCCCTGGATAAACATGGAGTTTGAATCGCACATTTGGCTGTACATCTATTGAATGTAACATAAGATTTACTCAGTGTGCATATAAAGAAAAATCAACTGAAAACTGTATACAGTTTGTACATATGCTCCATGTAACTTGTGAACGGGGCTACATGCACACGCACACACACACAAGTCCACTACAGGCTTTCCTCCTCCAACTCCTTCTCAGACAGCCACACAAAACAGGTTGTTGCTTTTCCCGTGGAATTTCTTTTTACTTGAAAGCTCAAAGCATAGGCGTAATCTTCGTGGGGGCGGCGGGGCGTGAGCCCCCGCCGAAATTTTCAGGAAGGTACTCAGCCTCCCCCGGGAGCCACCCTTGCTCCTAGCAAAGCAATGCCTCTGGTCGAGCCCCAGCCCCCCCCGGGAAATTGGAAAGTCTACACCCTTGGCTCAAAGCATTTCCTTTTACCCCTTCACTGGCCTTTCGGGTTCCTCATAGATCTGGATTTATTTCTGGCATGAAATTTCTTCCTCGCTGGAGCCTCTGAGTGTTATTAAAGGCGTTTGGCAGTCACTCTTCCACACTGTGGTTGTTTTGTCACTTTCTGATTCTGCTGATGCAGTGATATGTCTTCTGTCAGTGGCGGTTTGAAGGCACATTACCCTGCTTGACAGGAACAGTGAGCTACAAGGATTTCCTGAGGAGAAACTTCCCAGATGCAGTGCAAGATTTCTCATTTCTCAACTGCATTAATTACATTATCACCCTGAAACAACATTCTAAATGAAATCACTCACTACAATTCTTCTCGGCTGCCTGGACTTCGGCAAAATATTTGTCACCTACAAATAATCCACAGGGAACATGAGGGGCTATACCCGAAGGGGGTACACAGCTACTTGAACATCTGCCAGTCATTGGTGTGGGAAGATAGATTTGCCTGGCAACTGTTGCTAGGTACAGTGATGTTTAAAGGAAGCCAAGAAGGTCAGCTAGAAAAGAGCAGCATTCTGTTTTTGTCAGCCTATTTTCTGTTTGTGTGTGTGTGTTAGTCAAAAGTCATATAATAGCCATGTGTCTGATGCACAAGAACATGGCTTGGATCCCACCTAGATTTCCATGTGTGCAAGGAGGGGGGCAATTTTCCCTGATCCCCCTCCCCCATGCTAGAAATCTAGGTGGGATCCAAGCACATGTGTTGTGTGAATTCTGGCATTCATCCAAACCCACATAGTGGCTGCTTTCACATGTGAATGATTCTCTGTGTAGCCTACATTGCACTCACAAATACAGAGCATTGTCCTTGACTCCTCTCCTGATAGTAATTGTCTCCTTGGATGGCTTTTTGAGCTTCTTTTTCTTCAATCAGCAATGGACATTGCTATAACTGATGGGTTGGGCCGCTCAACGGAACCCCATCTTGGACTGATAAGAACTAATATCAAGAGCACCGGCACTTTGGTGGGAGGGATTGTTTTAGTCTGTTTTTAGCTGTTCAATTATGGCATATGCCTCTTTTTTTAGCCGCCCTGAGCCCGTTTGGGGAGGCCGGGGTAAAAATATAATTAATTAATTAATTAATTAATAGCATTATTCTACTCTGTTGATATGATCTTAGTGTCCTACCAAATTCCCAACTTTCATTATTTTAAAAAAGAGTAACTCTTTATTATTTTCATTGCAAAAATGTAAGGGGAAATTTCTGCATTACCTTTCTGCTTATGTCTCCACTAGGCTGATCACCAGGACAAGTTGCACAACTAGATATGACTTATCCGGTTTGGTGTAGTGGTTAGAAGAGCGGACTCTGATCTGGGAGAACCGGGTTTGATTCCCCACTCCTCCACATGCAGCTGCTGGTGTGACCTTGGGTCAGTCATAAGTTATTTCAGAGCTATTCTCTCAAGAGCAGTTCTCAAAGAGCTCTCTCAGCCCCACTTACCTCACAGGATGTCTGTTGTGGGGAGGGGAAGGGGAAGGAGATTGTAAGCCACTCTGAGACTCCTTCAGATAGTGACGGGTGGGGTATAAATCCAATCTCTTCCTCTTCTTCTTATCCAGGTAGGGCAGCCGTCTCACCTGCCCAGCCAGCCCATCAGCGATGCCACAGCTGAACCAGGCACTGCACACAACTCACCTGAACTGGGCCTGCCTCTATCAAGGGGTCATGATGTGGAGGGGTCATCTTGGTCTCTCAGTCTTCCCCAGCAGTCTCAACTACTGCAGGGCCTAAGTATAATGTTTCTCATCCTGATACAAATTTGTAATATACCTCTGCCCCAGAACAATCTCATCTGGCATGCACAGTCTCAAGAATCATGAAAGAAAAATTGGTATTTTATTTCTGAAAGGATATGGAGACCATATCATGACATTGGGCTTGCTTGCAGTGTGCACTGAGCCCTTTGGGATTCCACTCTGCTCTGGAAAAATGAACTTATCCCTCCCCCTAGTACTTGAACCCTGTCTGTGTGCAACACTGGCTTCAAAGCAGGAGATGGACGATTGAAATACAAAAGAGGTTGAGACTAGAGGGGCAATGGATTTATTAGGCTGCTTTCTACCTTTTCCTAGATTCAAGCCATGTGATTTCAAACAGAGCCAAGTCCTATTGATCATCTTTTAACGGTTTTCATTCCATGGAAAACTCCACATAGCAGATTAGTATATTTTCTTTCAACAAGCAACAATAAACTGCAACATACTGAAGATGAATAAAGAGCAATTCAGGAACTGGCTTAAATTTTATCACATGATTCTTATTCCCAAATCTCCGAAAATGCCAGTGACTCATAGTTTATAAGGGAAGCATGCCTTGAGAGATAAAATAAAGATTTTTTTAAATACTACTACTGATAAATAAATATTAGGTTTTAATGCCATTGAAGATCAATTTCTCGCATTGTTCTTTCAGATGCTGAAGCTTGTAGATGTGTTTGGTGTATGCTTGCTTCATTTGAAACTGTCAAGGTACATAATAATTTTCAAAGAAGTGTTTGACCAATAAAAGCAGTGAATTCAGGCTCAGAAGATGCGAAACAAAAATAGATTTTCTTACAGATAATTATTTTTAATTTCAACAACTCGCTGCTGACACTAATCCTATTGACCTAAGAAGTTCCCACAAATGAGGTATTTAGAGATGGGGCTGCCAGGGACAGGTTCAAGGAATGGGGTGTCTGGAATGCCCTGATGGTGTCCAGCCTCTCCTGTCAGGCCTGACATCAGAAGGGGGATCAATATGCAGGCGTTGATGTCCATTAGCCTCAGGAGGGCCTACAGCTGTGCAGCAGCAGCAGCAGCCTTCTTTTGGAGTAATAGCAGCACTGGCATTGAACCTCATAAGAACATACTATAAAACAAGTGCTTCTGAATCAGACCAATGGGCGTAGGGATGCCAGCCTCCAGGTGGGACCTGGGGATCCCCTGGAATTACTACTGAGCTCCAGACTACAGAGATCAGTTCCCCTGGAGAAAATGGCTCCTTTGGAAGGTAGACTCTATGGCATTGTACCCCACTGAGATCCCTGTCCTCCCCAGGCGCCATCCCCCAAATTGTAGGCGTTTCCCAGCCTGGATCTGGCAGCCCAAATGCCCCATCCCCCACAGGTGCCCGGGAGGACCTGGCAACCCTATAAAAATCCAGCATCCTGTTTCACACAGTGGCCAACCAGTTGCCCTGGAGGGCCAAGAAACAGTGCAGGGGCCAAAGCCTACCCCTGATGTTGCCTCCTGGCACAGGTTTGCTGCCTGTGGATGCAGGTGTTCTTTTCAGTCATTATGGATAGTAGCCTTTGAGGGATCTAGCCTTCCTGAAGTGTCTAGCCCTCTATTAAAGCCATCCATGCTCATGGCCATCACTCTGTACACAGGCAGCTAGAACAAAGTGGGTAGCCATGTGAGTCTGCCTGTAGCAGTAGAGAAGAGTAAGAGTCCAGGAGCACCTTAAAGACTAATAAAAAAATATGTGGCAGGGTATGAGCTTTTGGGAGTCAGTAAAGTGAGCAGTGACTCACAAAAGCTCAGCCGCATATTTTCTTAGTCTTCACAGGCAGTGAATTCCACAATTTTGAGGTCCAGAATTTTCAGTATTTTTTTTTTATAATAAATTTTTATTGAGATATAGCATATATAAAAGAACACCACCACCAAAATAAACACCCTAGTACCTTCATCCCCCCCTAATTAAAAACGATCCTGTGTTGTTCTATTCAAATATCTTATATCGTTCTGTTCAAATATCTACTGTTACGTATATGCCTATATTATATATCTACATACTCACAATGCATTACAATTTGTTTCCTTACATAATTATTAGACATTCTTATCAATCCAATCGTATACATTAGACCACATGTTTGAGAACGTTGCATTTGTATTACCATGGAGTTTCTGTGTAAGATTGTCCATTTCTATTACTTCAATTACTTTGTTAATAAAGTCCAGCCTGTCCGGAATTTCACTTCTTTTCCAGTAGCTAGCTAAAACTATTCTGGCTGCCGTCAGGAGATTTATCATGACATGTTTATCTTTCTTTTTCCAGCTTTCAGGTAGAATATTTAATAAAAATATTTCAGGGTCTAATGGTATTTGCATTTTTGTTGCCTGTGTGATCACCTGATGTACCTCTTTCCAATAATTCTTTACCTTTTCACACGTCCACCAAACATGATAGAACGTGCCGATTTGGGTTTCACACTTCCAACACGTATTGTTACTTCTAGGATGAAACCTAGCCAGCCTAGCTGGAGCTAGATACCACCGATAACATGTTTTAAATACGTTTTCCTTTAGTGAAACTGCTTTTAGTTGCTTCACATTTGTCCATATCCCTTCCCATTTCTTGGGGTCAATAGTTTTCCCGATATTCGTGTTCCATTTTATTAAAGGTGTTTTCTTATTTTTATCTTGGGATCTGTTTTCTAATAGGAAAGAATATATTTTGCCTATCATTTTTGTTTCTGGACCCAGTAATATTTTATCTAAATCTGTAAATTCTTTGCTGATACCTAGTTGCATGTCCTTGTTGTATTTAGATATTAATTGGGATCTTTCCCACCAGGATATTTTAATCTGATTGGCTTGTAAAGTCTCTTGTGATTTTAGTTTGTTCTCGTTGTTTAAATACACTAATGCCACCCAGCCATTAAATCATGGCCTTCTAGATATAGTATCCTTTGATTTCTAAGCAGCAACCATTCGCGGAGCCATGTCAATGCCGCAGCCTGATAATAGAAACGCCATATAGGTACCGCTAATCCCCCCTTTTTAGCTTTCTC